>NW_011494956.1:10845817-10861177 GCF_000754665.1 Bison bison bison | reverse complement strand
GAGTAGGGCAGGTAAGGAAGAAGGAAATAGAGCCAAGGCAGTTAGGCAGGTTTGTGAGGGTGGGATTATGGTGCTTACCATTGGGTTCTAAACAGAATAAAGATGGAAATAAAGATGAGGGCACATGGTTGACAGCAACAAAGTGTCAGTGTCAGAGTCAATGGGGTCAATGTAGGTCCCTGTGGGGGGGTCAAATGATTGTTAGTGTGTTTATGCCAGAGTGAATGAGTAGGAAGGGTAGGAGGTGATGGTCAGGAATGGATGATAAATAGAAATTTTGTAGTTAATTCAGTGATTGATGATGCATGACCTTAGGATTGGGTGCCCAAGGTGTGAGGAGGCAAAAGATTGAGTCAAGGAGGTCAAGGAACTCAGAGGCCCTTGTAATGGACAGACCATTCCCATAGATGTTCAGGGCCACCCACGTAAAGACAGGGAAGCAGGTCTGAAGTCATTGGTGAGTGACAAGGCACGGGATGACTGGGGCCTTGGCTGATGACAGCAGTGTGATGATATGCTTCAAAAGAGCTGGTGGTTTTGAATGAGGAAGTCTGTGACAGAGTTTGAAAGTGGCAGTGAGGAACCAAAAAGCAGCTTCCCTCTTCCAGACTCCGAGCTGTGAAAAATTAACCTCTACCACTAGAAAGTCCTGTAGAAAGACCCTAAGGCCTTCTGGGTTTCCATTAGAATAAAAAGGTGAAGGAACCACCCAAAGCTGAGGATTGAAGTGGGTTTGCTTTGGATATCATCTGGGTTCTACAGGGACTGGCCAATGTGTTTGAGGATTAGGACAGGACTCTGGATGGATTAAGGGGACCAATGGGCTAGTATGGTCTTTTCATCACTTACTTCTCCTTCTAATCCTTTTGCAATTTTTTTCTTTTCTTATTAGCTGGCTTCTGAAAATTGAGGATCTGATTTTTAACTTCATTCATCCATTCATGCATCTTTGTTTTTGTTGTTCAGTCACTAAGTTGTGTCTGACTCTTTGCAACCCCATGGAGTATAGCCCACCAGACTCCTCTGTCCATGGGATTTTCCAGGCAAAAATACTGGAGTGGGTTTCCATGCCCTCTTCCAGGGAATCTTCCCAACCCAGGGATCGAATCCGTGTCTCTTGTGTCTCCTGTATTGGCAAGCAGTTTCTTTACCACTAGCGCCACCTGAAAAGTCCTTCATGTACACTTGCATGCATTCATTTTAATGAGAGCCTCAGCTGTGCTGGGGTCACAGAAATGGTCATATCTGGATCCCGCCCAATATAGTGGATCCCTGGCATTGTGGACAGATACACAAGTAAGCTGCATTTGTCAGGAGGTGCAAGTGCTGTGTTCCTGGAAATGGTTAAAATAGTGCAAATAGCGAATTGTTGAATTTAAAACACTTCAGAGCAGGTTCAGAGTTATCGTGATAGTGTCAGTCTTCTTCGCTTGCATACCAGGATGCATTCTTGAGTGGGGGAGATCAGGGTGATGTTAGGGGCAGAGGGCTGGGGTATATGGGAGTGCCCCCACAGTATTATTTCACCCGTGAAAGGCAGTAATAATCTGAGGAGACCTACTAGGGTTCAGATCCCAGGTCCCATACTTACTAGTCATTTGAGATCTCTTAAGGCAATGGCACCCCACTCCAGTGCTCATGCCTGGAAAATCCCATGGATGAAGGAGCCTGGTAGGCTGCAGTCCATGGGGTCTCGAAGAGTCGGACACGACTGAGCGACTTCACTTTCACTTTTCACTTTCATGCATTGGAGAAGAAAATGGCAACCCACTCCAGTGTTCTTGCCTGGAGAATCCCAGGGATGGGGGAGCCTGGTGGGCTGCCGTCTATGGGGTCGCACAGAGTCGGACACGACTGAAGCGACTTAGCAGCAGCAACCTGTCTAAGCCTCTGCTTCCTCATCTGTAACATGGGAATAGTAATATTCCTAATGATAGACTTGTCATGAGGACTAACTAAGTGGTAATGTCTATAAAACTCTAAGGATAGGATTAGTCCTGTACAAAGTAAGGTCACAAAACATGGTAGGTTTAATTATTATCGTTATTAACATGTACAGTCTGTATTATGAGTCAGGTGCATGACTGTGGGAAAGATTTGGAAAACCACTGGTGTGATGGCAAGGGCAGAGCACAAACAGATGACTATAATGCAATGACTGAACAAAATGTCAGAGGAATGAAGTAGGATGAGCAGACCATCAGGAATCATGGCTCTCAGATCCCTCCTGAGTCTGATTCCCTAGTCAAGAAGTGATTTTCCTGACACGTATGAATGAAGAGAGCCAGGCTAATATCAAGGGCTTGAGGAGACTAGGGAGAGATAAGAATAGGAGACTGTGGGGTTATCGTGAGCATTAAATGAATTAATATTTGTAAAGCAGTTTGGAGAGTCCCGGGCACAGAGTAAGGGCTATCTAAGTGTTCCTGTTGTTATTTTTCTTTTTGGTCATTTATGAGTCTAGAAATTTTGTGTTTCATCTCAGATCCTGGGAATACCACACTGACTTGTAAATCCAAGCACCATTTCCATTTAATAGTAATAGTAATAATAATAAATAATCATCATAAAACATTTAAAACTGATTATGTCTTAGAATTAAGAAGCAAATACATTATAAGAGAGTCTTTGTTTAATAAATAATGGATCGATTGCAGGGGTTCTTAGTCTATGCTTTATGAACTTTCTGAAAATTTATGCAAACATTTGCAAAAACATGCATTTGTATGTTTTGCTAGGTTGAAGGTCTATAGCTTTCATCAGATATTTAAAAAAGATCCATGTCCCCATAATAGATTAGGAAACATTGAGCTTTCCCAATTAAAATATTATTTCATTTGCAAAAAAAAAGAAAATCAATTTAAGTAGATTTGCCACAAGTCCAACTCATGGGCAAGTGAGGAGATGTCCAGTCAGGCAATTCCCACCAACTATGGGCCTGACTGCTCTGCGGTTGATACTGTAGGTGATGAAACAATGCATTAAATATGGTTTCTGCTTTCAAAGATGACATCAGACAGCATCCTGATAGGAAACAGATGGCACATTCAAATTAGGTAGTTAGAAGAAAGGCTAACAAAGGGATTATTTACAAGCATGTGGACAGGATGGTGTGAACAAAAAGAGAGTGTGGTACCCTGGTCTAGACATGGTGGAGTATGTGACCACCTTCAGACTTGAAGGAGAGGGATTCACTTCTGTCCATGAAGATAAAGTTGGGCAGGGAGGATCTCCTAAAAGCTGTGACCTTCCTTTCAGGGAGGGACTTGGCCACATTTCAGGGACCTAGGGGGTGATTGCTAGAACAGTAAATATCCCAATCTCTCCCCTCCCTTCCTCAATCCCTGCAGCAACCCCTATGGCTGAACCCAACCACAAGGGGGCAGGCAGGGAAGCTCTCTGATATGATCTATTTATTATTTTTTTAATAAATTTATTCATTTTAATTGGAGGCTAATTATTGTACAATATTGTAGTGGTTTTGCCATACATTAACATGAATCAGCCATGGGTGTACATGTGTTCCCCATCCTGATATGATCTATTGTCTCACGGAGCACAAAACTGGGCAGAGAAAGAAAGGTCCATCTGGAGGGGAAGCTGAAGATGTCCACAGGGACCTTGTTGGGAAGACGGGACGGGCTGAGTGGATCATGTGAGATTACTGAGTGGATCATGTGAGATTAACACATAAGATCATCAGAAATGCAGACACCCTGTATAATTAAATTCTCAGCAGGAAAAGTATTAATAATAGAATCTCCATAGTCAGAAGGTTTGAGAACATGAAGTCATCATATTTTGTGGAATGTGAATCTTATATCTAAATACTTCGATCCTAGAAACAGAGTAGCCATGTCATTTTTCCCTGACAGCAGCACTGAGCTGATCCAATTTGAGTGTTCAGTGTTTGTCAAGTTGAATTAATTCCTATGACTTTAAAGGGCTTCCCAGGTGGCCTGGTGGTACAGAATCTGCCTGCCAATGCAGGAGATGCAAGTTCAATCCCTGAGTTGGGAAGATTCCCTGAAGAAGGAAGGCAACCCACTCCAGTATTCTTGACTGGGAAACCCCACGGACAAAGGAGCCTGGCGGGCCACAGTCTATGGGGTCACAAAGGAGTCGGACACAGGCTTCAGTAGTGGTGGCTACCTGGACTCTAGAGCACAGGCTTAGTAGTTGTGGTACATGGGCTTAGTTGCTCCCCAGCATTTGGGATCTTCCTGGACCAGGGATCGAACCTGTGTCTCCTGCATTGGCATGTGGATTCTTTACCACTGAGCCACCAGGGAATCCTAGGTTTTCCACTTTTTAAGCAAGGATTATACCTACCTCATAGGGAAGTGATGAAGATTCAAGGAAACAAAGCCCATATACAGTCTGGTAAACAATAAATGCTCAATAATTGATGCTCTTGTTACTGGATGGTAGGGAAGGATCATACCTTCCCTCTCTATCTGCAGCATCTGGCCAGCACTGGCTCAGACAAGGTGCTCAGTCAGTTGTTGACAAGAGGAAGGGTATATGAATGACTGGGTCTTGAGTGGGTTGGTATTCTGGAACCCCTAAACAGGTACCACATCAGCTGAGCCTGGTGTGTTGAAGCTCGGCACTGTTTGTCCATGAGCCCCATTCATCACTTCTGACTCGTGCACGCTGGCACAGCAAGTGATGCATCACCCAGCCCCTTATCACGTCTGGGAAGCCCACTCTCATGTAAATGCAACACGGACCCCATTCATCAAGGGGATGGCGTGTTCTCCTGGTAAACTCAGCTGCCTAATGTACAGTGAACACAAGTTCCGTAGCATACTGAGCAGCCTGAGCCAGGCGCCCATTGGAATGGATGCTGAGTGTGGCCTGACATCCAGGAGATAAAAGTCCTGTGTGTCATAATGTGATCATCTCTCACACGGGTTTCCAGACGAGGACCAGGGCAAGAAAATAGAGGCAGAGCGAAGATTTCACAGCCAGAGAGATGCAGTCAGCTTTCATGCTCCCCTCACAACATACACTTGGGGATGTATGAGGCTCACACAACCCTGGTGAGCCTCAGTTGCCACCTTTGCCTCCTGGGAGTGGCAATAACAGACTTGTGTAAGGAGTGCCCCCTTGCATTTTTTAGGAAGATGCTGAGGGAAATTCCACTGATTCTTAGACAAAGTATTAGATGCACATGCCATGAAATCCTCCCTGAAGCCCTGCCAGAAATCAAAGATTCCTTTACAGAAGGTTGCCTGGAGGTATAATAAAGGAACATCGTGTTTTTCCTTATTCATTCCTTCAATAAGCATTTACAATTGCAATCTATATGCCACATTGTGGGGCAGGGGTGGGAGACACAAATAAAATAATGCCTGCTCATAGGAGCTCACTTTATAATGATAAAGGAACAAACACGAAACACACATGGTGAGATGAGTGTTATGATGGAGGGAAGCAGGGGGACAGGGAGGAGGGGTCCTGATCCAGCCAGCAGGAAGCTGGAGGGATGATGCTTTTCTAGATGCTGATTTTATATTTTGTATCTTTATTTTCAAGAAGTTTGGGCACTTGCAATTTTGTGGCCCAATTCAAGGCAATGGTTGAATTCTGTTATTAACTGTTTTCAGAATGGACAGTCCTTTTATACCCTATCTAGGCTCTTAATTTTATGCCTGTTGATTTGATTGGACGAATTCATTCCCATAGACATACTTTGATACTGCATCCCCCAGGAAATGCACATCAGGGGCAGGCTTTCTGAACTAAAGCTGATCTTTCCACTTCCTTCCTCCATGAAGGAAAACGTGGCTTCTGTTCCTCTGTTGGGTCACAACCACTTTGTCCCTCACAACTTGATAGATCTGGGACTGGCATTAGTGAATCAAAGGTGAAGTCTAAGGGTGCCTGGCTCTACTTCTTTGGCAGCATATCATAATTTTTTGCTCAGGTACTTATTAGACCATATTTTGTCCTTTCAAATCCAAATTTCCCAGGTTACTAAGACTGAGTTTCTTCAAAGATTTTTTTTTTTTTTTAATGCAATGATGCTCTTAGGTAATTTTTTTGGCTCAGCAAATGTTTTCTTTCTTGATATCTATTTGTTGCTTCTATACTGTGAACTCTACTGGTGTTTTCTTTTGGAATGCAAGTTATGTGTGTGTTTGATGATTGTAGTTGTCTGTATTTATCATTTTCTCCATCTTAACTTTTATCTTTTTGTCTTTTCTTCCTGTATTCTAAGGGAAGTTGTCAAGTTTGTGGTTTACATCCAGAGTTGTCACAGCCTCTTAGAGGCAACAGGTTGTCTTGGCTCTTGTTGACAATTTTTAGCCTGATGTTAACTAGCCTGACGTTCTGGTGTTGTCTTTAATTCTGCTTCTGTCTGGAAATGGTAGAGGTATGAGAGGATGGGGAGAGGTGTAGGTGATGTCTGGATGGTGAAAGGTCTTGTATCCTGTTGATGATGGGGAATCATTCAAGGCTTTTGCACAGGGCATGGCCCAGCGATTTTGCCTTCTAGTAAGCTCACTGTGCCATTTGTGTAGAGGAAGATGGACTGGAAGGGAAAAGACAGAGGTAAGAACAAAGCACAGAGAAGGCCCTAAAATTGCTCTTCGGTGGACCAGTGTCTTCTGAATTGGCTACAAGACCGGGAATTAATGTAGACACAGGTAGTGATGTTTAAAACATTGATGACTAAATAGATCATTGAAGCTATACTTGTGTGTGATTTAAAAGCAGGTGATACAACACCCCCAAAGTAATAAGCTTCTCTCAGAGATGAATTAAGATTCAGTCTGGCAATTACATTAAGTTTTCTGATAGATAGCTCACAGGGAGAGCTGCAATTTTGATACATATTGCTTTTCTGCATGGCAGGCCCATGTAACTTATCATGTTGGTTGAAGTTTAACAGGAGGAAAGAGTGTAAAAGACACTTCACTTTAAGGGGAAATGCCTTCCTTTGAATTCTATGATTTTTACTGGTAGCACTTAAAGAATTCTTTTTTCTTCTGCATTTAAAGGTGAATAATATATATATCCATATATCGCTTCCTTCTTAGTTTTTCAAGCTAATACAGGTAACCTCATTTAGAATGCATAAATCTAAAAGTTCTTTTTAGGGACTTCCCTGGTGGTCCAGTGGTTAAGAATCCACTTTGCAATGCAAGGGATGTGGTTTCATTCCTGGGGAACTAAAGTCACACATGCCATGGAGCAGCTAAGCCTGCTCACTGCAGCTACTGAACCCACGTACTCTGGAGCCCGTGTGCCATAACTAGAGAGCCTGAGGGTCACAATGAGTTTCTACATGCTGCAATGAAGATTGCATATGCCACAATTCAGACTGGAAACAGCCAAATAAATAAATAAAAGTACTCTGTAAACCAACTTCATATCACACTACACAGGAAAATAAAAGAAAGTAATTCTCCCATGCTGTGAAATGCAGAGGAGAGGGGGCATGGAAAGGAAAAATGCCTGGACCCTGGCTTTGGTAGACCCAACTTCTGATCTCGGTTCTCTTTCTCTCTAGGTGTGGGAAGTTGTTTATTGTGTCTGAAGTTCAGTTTCCTGGCTGGACATTGAGCACCTTAGGCTGCCTTGAGGATTGAAAGAGATGACATGTGAAAGTACAGCACAAAATAGGTGCTCCAGTGAAGTGAGCTCTTCTAAAACATTTTGTATTTCTTCAAGTTGAAATGCATGATTGATACCAATGGGCATCTCAGACAGTTCTTATAAGAGCAACTCAGCTCAACAGCTAGAAAATGATTAGTCCCTTGTAATTGCATCTGTGTCCCTGTGGAGATAGTTACAGCCCCTAGTCCTTCCCAGGGAAGTCTCATTTTGAAGATATTGTAGTGAAAAGTATATTCAGTGTCTTTGGAAAATGATAGATTTTTTGTCATCATTTTAAAGGATTTTAAAATGGATATTTGGGGTAACTTCTTAAAATGTTTGCTTAATTGAGCAAGTTGTTGACCTGGAGACCACGTAGAAGTCTTTTTTTTCAGTGGAATCATAGACAGGGTCTTGGTCCATACCTCATCTACTGTGTTTATAGGCAAGGTATTTCTAGAGAGACCTGGGGTCAGCTGACACTTGGCAAATCAATAACTGGTTAGAAGTGTGGCCAAGATTATGTCTGGAAAAACCCAGGTCACTGCCACATCTGAAGGTTGACTCCTGGAGAGGGGCAAAGGTGGGGTAACCAGGGGTTTATTGCCAGATTCAAGAACATGCACAGATGCTGCTAGGAGATCAGTCAGATTACACAGCACTGAAGAAACCTTGGGAGGTTGGAAGCCAGGTGCTCCATGCATGGCGTTCAGCAAAGCATAGAAAACCTGGGTTATTCTCCCTGGAAATGTGGGAATAGTATCTGTTCTCACTGGAAGAGCTGCAGCCCACCATGGAGGCAATAGGATACTTAAGGCTGGAATTTGGACCTCAGGTGGTCGGAGCTTTAGATGGGATGTCCTCCTCCCCACGTCCCTTAGGTAGTTAGAGTGGAAAGAGCCACTGACTTGAAATTAAAGCTCTCACCTGGCCTGGAACCCCATGTCCATCATATAGCTTAACTGCCTCTGAATCTCTGTTTCCTCAAGCATATAGTGGTGAGCACAGAAGGCGCCTTTATTTTCCCCTCTTGCTTGTATTCATGTACTCAGAAGGTGTTTTCCTTCTGGAAGTAGAAGTCTTTCCCCTAGAGCCCCAGAGCTGTCACAGCCCCTCTGTCTCAGTCTCCTGTTTGGATGGCTGTCTGCTCCCTGGCCAACATCAGACTGGATTGCTCTTCTCCACTCAGGACAGTTCAGTTCCATCCCAAACAACTGACTTCTTGGGAAAACCAACCATGCATGAATGAGGCTCATATGACCCTGCAAAAGGTCTGGAGAGCTGACTCAAGACATACTCCTTAAAATAATATTTTCATAGAAACCTGGACTGTGTTCAAACTGAGAAAGGTTAGATCTCTAATTAGACCTTTTGGTCAGAGGGAGTTATCACTTGGGCATCAGCTTAGGAGAAGATAGTTTGACCCTCGTGAACATCATCTTTATGGATTTCTCCCAGTGTAGCACAAAGGGCATCAGACAACACATTGTGCGATGCAGGCCACCAGTGCCAAGTGAACTGGGGCAAAGACGGGAGGGCGGGGAGCAGCTGTCACCTAGTGCCCGAGATGCACACACTGCCATTCCACTAATCCATCAGGAAACATCTGTCAAAGCTCCAAAATACATAAATACCTGCAGCAAACCCTAGAGTATGGCTTGTGAAGAGTTTCCCAAACTAGGTTGCAATAAAAGAAGGTTGGAAGGTACATTTAAGAACATTTTAGAATGGAGAACATGTGGAATTTCTTGTGCCAGGTGTGATCTCTTTGCAAACAAGAATGGGTTCAAGAAAGGCTTAGATAGTATTTTCATGAGGGTGTGGGAGTAGTCCTCATAATAACAACAGTCCAATGTGATGCTTTTAAAAAGATATATCAGGGATATACTTCCTTGGAGTTATACAGTGCCTATTTGCATATAGAAGACTCTGAGACCTGTAGTAAAGATACCTGTTTAATTTTGTTTCATTCGGAGTTTCCTGAACTTATTGATTCTGAAATTTTCTGATGTCCTTAATCACACTCCTCTCCTCTTTGGGGGCACATAGTTGGGAAACCTGGAGAGTTTTCACTACAGTTTTCCTCTGTGTTGTCTTTGTGGCCATATTCAGAAGAGGGATTTAGAGCTGAATGGAGAATGAGGTTGATATGATGTATCCTTCTGGTGTGTTTCTAGTCTCACATTCTCCAAACATAGGTGAGTTTGGCTAGGAGAAATTCATGAGCACCAAAACTTCTAGGAACATCAAAGAAAAGCATCTTGGAGAGGGGATGAAAGCAGATATTACAGGATTGTGTGGATAGCCCATGGCATTGTCTTCTCCTACCCTGAGAGCAGAGCCATATAGCAAAGTAACCAAGATCACACTTGGAGCAGGAAGATTTAGCTTTTTGACAAATGGACTTGTTAACCTGGTGGTGTATGTATCTCAATGTTTTTCTTCTTCTTCCTTCCTTTCTTCTTCTTCTTCTTTTTTTTTTTTTTGATAGCTTAAGTCAGTTTATAAAAGAAATAATCTGTGTTGTATGAGCCTCTTTCTCTCCAGAGCCCCTCCATTTTAGAACCTGGCTTAAATCCTAATCTTTAAAATTGTATAACCCCAAACCAAATTATATTTCTGCTCTTTGCCTTGAGAGTGCTGGTGAATGCAGGCATGTATGCAGGAGACTTATGTCTCTATCTTGGAGCATTAATATGGGTAAGTCATTTATTTACCTTGAACTTGAGAAGATTCGAAGGTTTTAGATCCAGAGAGGCAGAATGAGGGTCAGTGTCATTCTTAATGAACAGTTCCTTTAAAGTTTATCAAATAGAGTGAGGCTGATTATGTCTATAAGCTGAGCTTCCCTGAAATGATTTTGATGGATAACAGTGCTCTAGTAATTAAAAATATATATCACTATTCATCATCAAGCCCCAATAGGATCTTGAATTCCTACTGAAAATAGACAAATCTCCCCCTCAAGTCTTGCTGTGCTTGGAGCTGGCACTGAAGTGATATCGTGGGAAGACAGGCTTCGGAATTCTGCAGAATTAGTGTCACGACTTAGTAGTTGGCTTTAGAGAAAGTTACTTAGCCTTTCTGAATGTGAAGATCCATGTGTAAAATGGGGACAGTGGTATTTATCTTGAGGGAATTGTATGGATTAAGTAAGATGACAATTAGTATGTTGCTTTGTCGATGAGAGGTGTGAGATTTGAAATATACTGGTTATTTTTGTTGCTACTGTCATTATCATTATTTGGTCCCTTGGCCACACCTCGTAACTTTAGCCCAAGTGGAAACTTGACCATGGATGTAGCAAAAAAAAACACAGGTTTTAGGGGTGAAAGCTGTATGACTTTGGGAAAAATCACTTGGCCTCTCTGAGCTTTAGCTTGTCTGTCTAGAAGACATAGTGACTCTAAACCTTTCAACTGCCCTGCAAAATTTTTGGAAGAATTGGATGGAAAAACTTAGGGAACCCCATGAGCATAGTCCTGGCTGACAAATGACTACTCTTCTTACTCTGCACTTGAAGAAGAGGGAGTTGTGGGCGGATAGAGCCAGGGTACCTGGGTTTAATGTCAGATACAAATTGTGGAGATTGAATAGCAGAAAATATGACAGGTCACTGAAAAGATAGCTGAATTCAGGTTCTAAATGATATGGCTATAAAAATGTAGAGCTGTTTGATATTCTGTAGTTACTTTCCTTTTTATCATAACCATAGCCTGCTACTTCTATCTTATATTGAAGGCTGAAGATGCAATTTATTCAAAAAATACTTATTTAGAACCAACAATGTGCCAGGATTTGGGCTAGGTACTGAGGGTGCATTGATTTATTCTGAAGAAATCATTGATGAGGTTGTTGTTGTTCAGTCACTATGGTGTGTCTGATTCTTTGCAACCCCATGAACTGCAGCATGCCAGGCTTCTCTTTCCTTCACCCTCTCCTGGAATTTGCTCAAACTCATGTCCATTGAGTCTGTGATGCCATTCAACCATCTCATTCTCTGTTGCCCTCCTCTCCTCCTGCCCTCAATTTTTCCCAGTATCAGGATCTTTTTCAAAGAGTTGGCTCTTCACATCAGGTGGCCAAAGTATTGGAGCTTCAACTTTAGTATCAGTCCTTCCAATGAATATTCAGGGTTGATTTCCTTTAGGATTGACTGGCTTGATCTCCTTGCTGTCCAAGGGACTCTCAAGAGTCTTCTCCAGCATCACAGTTTGAAAGCATCAATTCTTTGGTGCTCAGCTTTCTTTATGGTCCAACTCTCACATCCATACATGACTAACGGAAAAACAATAGCTTTGATGATATGGGCCTTTGTTGGCAATGTGATGTCTCTGCTTTTTAGTACACTGTCTAGGTTTGCTGTAGCTTTTCTTCCAAGGAGCAAGCATCTTTGAATTGCATGGCTGTAGTCACAGTCTGCAGTGATTTTGGAGCCCAAGAAAATAGATGTCTGTCACTGTTACCACTTTTTCCCCATCTATTTGCCATTAAGTGGTGGGGCCAGATGCCATGATCTTTGCTTTTTCAATGCTGAGTTTTAAGCCAGCTTTTTCACTCTCCTCTTGCACCTTCATCAAGACGCTCTTTAGTTCCTCTTTGCTTTCTGCCATAAGAGTGGTGTCATCTGTATATCGGAGGATGAGGGCTAGCTGTCTAATCAGGAGCAAGGGGAAATTCATCTTCCTTCTGTCCTAGCTTCAACAGGGCTCACGAGCCTAGTGATATAAAATCACTTAGATGAGAGCTGGGGTCCTTTGCAGATAGCAAATTACTGTAGTATACTTGGTCTTTTTTCTATTTCATATAAGTGCTATCTGGTTGCCTGAAAAGTTTCCATCATCCCCAGCCTCCCAAGCTGTGTCACATTTATACATCCTCTTGGGCGAAGCTCAAGGGTCACCACCTCCATGAAGCCTTCTTGGACCACAGTCTAGGTCAGGTGTCCCTCTACCAGAACCTGAATTCCCTCCCTGTTCTCCCTTCTAACATTTTTAGTGCCCATTACTCTGTGTCCTCTTGCAAGGGAACCTCTTTCTCCTAGACTATAAGCTCTTGATGGCAAAGACTGTCCCCAGCCCAAGAACTGTAATGTGTTAGGGGCAGTACTGATGTGATCTGAATGTGTGTGGCATAATGTACTTGCAAATCACAAAGAGATATATGTAATAATGGTAGCTGTTATTACAACTATGCCAATATTTACATAAAGCTTTGCAGTTCACAAAGCACTGCCTTGGTCTTTCTTCACTGAGTTCTCACCCAACACCACAAGGCAGACAACTTGAGTAGAACAGAATAACCTGCTTGTCTGTCCCCTGCCCTGCAGACAAACTGTTGAGGAAAGACTGACAGGGTGGGCTCTGGTATGTCAGGGCTGGAATTCAAATTCACTTCTGTGTGGTTCCAAATCCTTTTGTCTCCTCTTGTTGTTCAGTTGCTCAGTTGTGTCCAACTCTTTGTGACCCCATGGACTGCAGCAAGCCAGGCTTCCCTGTCCTTAACTATCTCCTATCTCCCAGAGTTTGCTCAAACGCATGTCCATTGAGTTGGTGATGCCATCCAACCATCTCATCCTCTGTAGCCCTGTTTCCTCTTGCCCTTAATCTTTCCCAGCAGCAGAGTATTGCATCAGGTCAGCTCTTAGCATCAGGTGGCCAAAGTATTGAAGCTTCACTATTGTCATTTGTTTGTTAATTTTCTTGCTTAACAGAAGTCCTAAGGAAAGGACACACAGGCCATACGCATCTGGAAACACAAATTCCAGTAGACAGTGCGGCAGGTGCCGGACCCACCAGTAGGGGCTCCACCAGCTGGCTGCTCTCCTTCCCTTACATTACTTACCTTTGCCTAGTTTCCTGAGACCTGGCCTCTCTCCACTGGGACTGAAGTCTAACATAATACAATAGTGTTTGGCTTGTGAATATTGCAAATACCCAAAATGCAGAGAGAAGATTTCTCCTGAGACTCTGTGCTTGAAGGGAGGACAGAGTGCTGTGTGACAAGGGACAGGACAGAAGAGGGAACCAGCTTTACTGCCTCCACAGTGCTGCTTCCCACACACAGGTCCTTTGCTTGGTTAGACCACCTATCTGGTCCTTGTCCAGCAAATGAGGACCCCATGCAGCAGCTGGGCCAGGGTATAAGAATGAGCATCCTTCCTGAGTCAGACTCACCTGAGGTAGGTGCATTGTCCAGGTGCCCTGAGGCAGCGTGGCTGGTGATGTGCTGAGATCAAGGCTGAGTGAAGCCAGGTAGACTTGAAGAGCTCAGTCTGAGTGTCAACTCTGAATGACAAGTTCATTTTGGGAGACCCTGGAAAATATGTCAACACCTACTCCTGGAGCCTGGCAGCCCCTGGATGCATATGAATGGCTTTCTCTTTGAACCCTTCAATCCCTGGTCTATCCTCTACTCTCACCCTGGTCAGTATGGCCATATGAGGTCCTTCTCTGCTCCTGGTTCACCCAGGACTTGTAGAAAAGGTAGAAGAAAAGGTGCAAAATTAGAAAAATTGATGGGCCTCTTTCTGGTACTGAGTGACTTTTTTGTGATGGCTCCAAATCAAAGTCCATTTTGAGAGGCTTTGTTGGAGTTTTCTCAAGTCCTCCCACCCAGACACAGAAAGAGCACTAAGGACGCAGAAGATCCAGGTCCAATCTCAGCTCCATCATTTACTATCAGTGTGAGACTGGGCAAGTTAATTGCTTTCCTTCTGCACTTGGGTTTTCTCTTTATAGAATATGAATCACCATAGTTGCCTGGATTAGAGATGAGTCAAGTGCCTGCCGCATGGTAGGCGCTCAGTATATAGCTGCTTTCTAGATGAAAGGAGAGCATGTCAGGATAGAGCAGAGTCTGGGGATATAGAGAGCCACGGCCAGGGGTCGAGTCTCAGCTCAGTTCTGACCACCCTACAACTCAGGTGAAGTACTGAACACATCTCAGAATCTCACAAGGGCAGTGTTGTTGTTGTTGTTATTTTTATCCACAACATTGAAATAATACTTGCCCTTCCTTTCTCCAAAGGTTTCTCTGAAGTCCAAATGACTTCTTCCAACTCATGAGCCGACTTTCTGCCTCTACAGGGAGAATGAATGAGTCTATGACCTGAGACTGGGGACCAAGAGAATGGAGCGGTGGGGATGAAGAAGACAAGGGGCTGCCCTCTGCTTCCTACCTGCCTTCAGCTTGCCAGCATTGCATACTGACCTATCTGGTTCAGTAGTTTGTAGCCCTGTATTGCACATTGCAGTCACCTTGGGAGCTTTAAAAACTACTCAGGCCTGGTCTCACCTTCTCTCAGAGATGCTGATGTGAGTGGTCTGGGGTGTAGCCTGGGCATCCAGATTTTTCAAAACTCCCCAGGTGATACTAATGTGTAGTGAGGGATGAAAGCCTTTGCTTTGAGGGGAAGCAGATCTAAAGAAATGTAAGTGGCATCCCATATTTAACTGGCTCTAACTCTGTCTGAGTGTATGGAATACTTGCTTTAAGGTGAGTTCATTACTCTGTGTAATAGCAACCACTCAAAAATCTTACTGGATTAGATTGAGTTGAATGTACTCTTGACTCATGTTCAAGTCATTAGAACCAGACTCTCGTCCTGTAGCCAATGACTTGTCCCAAATGATCACCATTATATTATGACTGGTCTGGCCACTGGCCACTTCCTTCCTTCAGTTCTATATCTGAAAGTCAGTACAGAAGAAGGTCTGGCTGAGGACAAACTATTTACTGAGTACCTACAAA
>NW_011494956.1:10843928-10845717 GCF_000754665.1 Bison bison bison | reverse complement strand
CTTCAGGTGTATCGAAATCACCCATAAGCCTTGTTAATAAATGCTAGGCACCATCTTAGAGTTTTTGATTCAGTGGATTTGGAGTCAAGAATCTGCATTTCTAACAAGTTCCCAAGTGATGCTCATTGATGATGTCATCAGGACTGTGGAAGCAGTTGTTGGAAACACGGGACACCTAAGAGCAAGAAGGCTGCTCACAGAGGACCCCTAGCCTAGGGTCAGGTGCTTGAGGACCACACTACTATCCAGGCCGCCCAGTCTGGGGGACCTCTCAGCCTGAAGTGTCTGCCCCAGGGGTTTGAGGGAGCTGGATGACCATGATAGAAGTCGAGGAGTTGTCCCAGGCCTAGCCCCCAGCTAAACCCACACCAGATGCCAGAGACCCCTAGGTTCCATCTCCATGAATTACAGAAAGTTTCAGGAGTGACCAAGTGATACACTTGGATTTCTGTGATTCTTTTCCTTCTTATTTTCAAACTCCTTTTCACGTGCTAAGAATTGCCATCATCCTGTCTTTGTCTCTGGATATTCCTGCTCAAGTAATGACTGCTCTAATGCTGCAGGGCCCTTGTGTGACCTGGAGAGAAGTCCTGAGAGGCAGGGAGTAGCATTCTGGTTTTGCCTGTTGTGATCTAAGGTAATAAGTACCTTATCTCTTTGGGCCTGTTTCCGCAACTGTAATATGGGAATAACACCTGCCCCACTCACTTCATGGGAAGCCAGAGGTGATGATGCCTTTGAAAGGGAACTGGAATCTTGCAGGCAACTTTAAACTCTACAAATGTAAGGAGCAGCTGATCAACCTGGACTTGAATGCACTTCCACTTTTTGCTAGTGTTAGTTGCTCAGTTGTGTCCAGTTCTTTGTGACCCCATGGACTATAGCCCGCCAGGCTCCTCCTTCCATGGAATTCTCCAGGCACGAATATTGGAGTGACTAGCCATTCTCTTCTCTAGGGCATCTTCCTGATCCAGGGATCCTATCTGGGTCTTCTGCATTGCAGGCTGATGCTTTACCATCTGAGCCACCAGGGAAGCCCTCACTTTTTGCTAATATTATGACAAATGTGCTCCCAGAGTCCCATTTTCTCATCGGTCTGATAAAGATAATAATTCCCTCATCACAACAGGACTGTTAGGCCACTATGAATTAAGATAATGTGTGTATAGACTCTAACAAGTGCCTGGCATATAAGTTACAAACCCAGAACAGCAGCAGCTGTTATAATGATTGTCATCATTAGGCTGATTATAATCTTCATAGATAGGAATTCAGGTATTTTTGCCAGTAGACCCAATTCTTTCATGGAATTCCCTCCCCTCCCCTTTCAGTATAATGGTTCTTAGTTCTGGTTCTGGAAAAGACTCTTGAGAGTCCCTTGGACAGCAAGGAGATCAAACCAGTCAATTCTAAAGGAAATCAATCCTGAATATTCATTGGAAGGACTGATGTTGAAGCTCCAATTCTTTGGCCACTTGATGCTAAGCACTGACTCATTGGAAAAGACCCTGATGCTGGGAAAGATTGAGGGTAGGAGGAGAAGTGGATGATGGAGGATGATATGGTTGGATGACATCATCTACCCAATGGACAGGGGTTTGAACAAACTCTGGGAGATAGTGAAGGACAGGGAAGCCTGGCATGCTGCAGTCCATGAGGTCACAAAGAGTCAGACATGACTGAGCAACTGAGCAACAACAACAAACTACATCTGTTTAAATCCTGGATGAAGAGCATCCTCTAGAGGTCCACAGCTCACTCTCTCTGAATTTCACCCCATTCTGTTATT
>NW_011494956.1:10820679-10843828 GCF_000754665.1 Bison bison bison | reverse complement strand
ATTTAGGGGAAGATGTTTCTGCATGCTGGCTGAGCCCATCACCCTACGAGGCAGGACAAGCTCTGGTCAGAAAGCTTAATGATTTGTGTAGGAATTTAGGATGCTCTGATAGCAAACTTTCAATCACTTCTTTACCTGAGATCTTTGAGGGAAGTGAGCAGAAAGAGTTGTTATGATTCCAGCTCTCCTAACCCATGAAGGCACGTGGAGAGTGCTGTGCTCATTAGCATGCCTGCCGGCTCCCTCCCAGAGTGCCTTTGTGCTGCCTGTCAGCTTCTGCTTGGTAGATACTAAACACTGTGAAGGCAAATGATATCATGACTGACAACTTAATAGATGTCTTTTTGAGCTGGACGTGCTCCCCAGCGCTCTAGCCAGATAAAATTAACAGAAGCCTTCAAGACCATTCTTTTGAGGCTGAGACTTGGGAGAGAGTCTTGCTAGCAAGAGCCTCCTCGTTCATCTGAAAGGCAAAGAATTCAGTCTGATTGGAGATTAGGGGCTTGGATGCTTGTCAACAGGGCTGCTAGCTGACTAGCAAGAGAATCGACATTTTCCTAGGTCTTTCTAACAATAGGTAAAAATTATGAGATTTGGAGAGAAATATGATCCTTGTTAATGTGAGCAGGCCCCCAAATGAGGGTTGATGTTAAAACTCATCCCCTTAGGAGATGGTTCACTTATTCTGATTACATTGAACATACTTAAAATGACTTTCTTTCTTTTCATTTTTTTAAAGATTATTTTCAGAGTCCATAATATGAAAAATCCCAAAGTAGTACAGTTTAGATTTACCAGATTAGCTCAAAGTGTTATTTGTTCTTGAAGATAGTGATGCTGGGCTCTTTCTTTCTTTTTTAACTTTACTGGAGCATATCTTTTCTAAAGCTTTATTGGTTTGGAAATATGCACATACCCATGAAACCAGCATCACAGCCAAGGTACTGAATATATCTATGATCTCCAAAAACTTCCTTATGTTCTTTTGTGGGTTTATTTATTTATTTATTTATTTTGGTAAGAACATTTAAATCAATATCGATCATATAAGCATGTTTTAAAATGCACAATACTGTACTGCTAACTATTGGTACTATGTTGCACAGCCAATCTCTAGTTCTAGAGATTAGTCATCTTGCATAATAGAAACTTTCTACCCGTTGAAAAACAAACCCCCCCCCCACTCTCCCTGCAGCCCCTGGCAACCACCATTCTATTTTCTCCTTCCATGTGTTTGACTAATTTAGACACTTAGTGTAAGTAATAATCATGCAGTATTTGTCCTTCTGTAACTGGCTTATTTCACTTAGCATAATGTCCTCTATGTTCATTCATGGTGTCACAAATAGCAAGATTGTCTTCCTTTGAAAGGCCGCATCTTAAGGGATAAAGAAGATGCACTATGCTCCTCTTTTACATCCCCAGCCCCATGCTAGCTTGCATCATGCTAAACCATTTTTATTCACCCAATAGGCTGTACATTCACCTTCTCTGGGTCTTTACTTGTGACTTTTTTTTTTTTTTTGGCCTGAAACAGCTTTCCTTTCTGTGGGAATTTGATAACTCCTTGTCATCTTTGAAGAGTCATTTCAACTCATTTCTCCCATGAATGAGATTCACAACTCCAGTTTTCCCCCAAGAAATATATTTCCTGCCCTTGTATCCTTGCTGCTCCTGGTCTACTCCTTGGCAGCTTTGTCATCTCAGAAGAGTTGCAGTATGGCATTGTTCCTTACACTGTGCTTTCTTTTAGATCAGAGAGCAGATCTTTACTAAACCTCTTAATCCAGCTTCCAGTGGAGCATCCAGCACATGATGTCAGCTCAGTAAATGTTTATTCAAAACTCTAGACCTTTAGAAGCATGGGTAAATCGGAAGAGTTTAGGCTCTGACATGAGACAGCTTTGATTTTGTAGCTGTACAACTCAGATTGGGACTTGAATCTACTATCTTTTAATTAAGATCACACACCTGGTCTCAGGACTTAATGAGACTCAGGTTCTTTATGTCTTATGGCAGAAAGAACTCAGAAACGATTTAGTTAGAGAGAGATACATTCCATAAACAGAATGTAGTCGGTTTCAAAGGTGAGAGTGGTCGTACAGTATGGGGTCATCTCAGAGGGTGAAAGCAGCTCTGAGAGAAACACATCCATAGACAGAGTGTGGGCCATCTCAGGAGGTGAGAGGCTCCGAAATATGGCATGGTTGGTTTTTATGGGCTGGGTAATTCATAGGCTAATGAATGGGAAGAATATTCCAACTATTTCTGGGAAGGGGTGGAGATTTCCAGGAGTTGGGCCTCTGCTCACATTTTACTTATTATGATCAGCCTTGGGACTGTCATGGCACTGTGGGCATGTCATGTAGCATACACTGATGTTCCCTCATAGCTCAATTGGTAAAGAATCTGCCTGCAGTGCAGGAGACCCAGGTTCGATTCCTGGGTCGGGAAGATCCCCTGGAGAAGGAAAAGGCAACCCACTCCAGTATTCTTGCCTGGAGAATCCCATTGACAGAGGAGTCTGGCAGGCTACAGTCCATGGGGTCACAAGAGTCGGACACGACTTAGTGACTAAACCACCACCACCACCGATGTATTACATAAGTGCATAATGAGGCTCAAGGTCTAGTGGAAGTTGAATCTTATGCCATCTTGAACCTTGTTGATTCTAACCAGCTTATGTCATATCCTCAAGGGCTATGTTATTCATGACTTAGTGACTAAACCACCACCACCACCGATGTATTACATGAATGCATAATGAGGCTCAAGGTCCACTGGAAGTTGAATCTTATGCCATCTTGAACCTAGTTGATTCTAACCAGCTTATGTCATATCCTCAAGGGCTACGTTATTCTTTTAGAGCTTGTGCCCTGCCCTCTTCTCTCTTGTTTCAATTTCACCTTCCTTCCTGGCCCATAAGAATGGGGCAGGGGGCACAGGGAAAGACTCAGCGTTTCTGAGCCTAATACCTCTTGATCCGTAGAAGGGAGAAAATGATTGCTAAAGGTGTGGGGTTTCTAGGAGAAATGAATGGCATGGGCCAGGTGCTCTGCACAGCACATTCAGGCTGTGTAAAACATTTGCTGGAAGGATCATAGCTTCTCAAGGCAGTTCTCAGAGAGAAGCTTTCCAAATGGTCCAGCAAGGCTGAATTTCTGGAATAAGTATATAGGCTCTCAAGGGACTACTTAGAAGAAATCTCTCCGAACGGTCTGAGCAGATGCTAGTGTGTGGTGGGAAATACAGCTTTCCTTTCCACTAGCTGAGGCTCATGATCAAACAGCCTGCCCAGGGCTGCCCCAGCCCCCTATCCAAGAGCCCCAGTGGCAAATTCTAACACATTTTCAACTTCATCTGCATGCTCTGTTCAGCCTTCTGCATATGAACAAGTTCCAGGCAAGATTCCAGTGCCTCTTCCAAGCACAGGAGGGTTTCTTAGGTTCAAAGAATATCTTTCCTGGAGCTGGCAGGATGATCTTTCTGACACGTCTCGCCCATGTGGGACAGATGGCATTACAGAACAGTCTATCTGATGAAAACCATTGCCCATGAGTAAGATGGTACAGCTTTCACAATGGCCTGTCATTTCAAAACACTTTCCCACAAGAAGCCTGCTTTGTTTCTGGGAACTGGTTAGAGGGACTTGGATGTGTGGTGCCACAGGGCAGACTCTGGGAAGTCCTATCCCCAGGACCCCCCGGAGCCCAAGTGTCACTCCCTGGTGAGGTATAATTCCCTGTGACCCCTGCTGGCTCAGAAAGCCTGTTGAAAAGTATAAAACTATAAACCATGGGGCACAGACTCCTTTACAGAAAAGAAAATAAACAAAACAGGAGACTTGTAAGTTATCAACTTAAGAAAGAAAGTGAAGTCGCTCAGTTGTGTCCAACTCTGTGCAGCCCCATGGATTGTAGACCACCAGGCTCCTCTATCCATGGACTTTTCCAGGCAAGAGTACTGGAGTGGGTTGCCATTTCCTTCTCCAGGGAATCTTCCCTACATGATGGCCTGCCATTTCAAAACACTTTCCCACAAGAAACCTGCTTTGTTTCTGGGAACTGGTTAGAGCGACTCGGATGTGTGGGGAAGATCCCCTGGAGAAAGAAATGGCAACCTACTCCAGTACTCTTGCCTGGAAAATTCCATGGATGGAGGAGCCTGGTGGGCTACAGTCCATGGGTTTGCAAAGAGCTGGACACAACTGAACGACTTCATTTTCTTTTACTTTCTTTCTTAAGTTGATAACTTACAATAACTGGGATGCCCAAAAGGTGCTGAACACACGATAAGGGAAGAGGAATTTAACTGTAGTTAAATGCAGTGTGCGATGCAGGTTGGTTTTATTAGGAAAGGGGTATTATAGAAATATCAAAAACTCAGCAGAGCGTTGTCAGGATGGTGCTGAAAAGCCGAAGGGTGAGATCGCTCAGACAAAGCGAGAGAGTGAGTCGCAGCACTGGAGAAGTGAAATGTAAGGATTTCGCCAAGCAGGCAGTGCCATGGAGACAAATGGGCCAGCATTTCTCCTCGAAAGCCCCTTGAGGTTTTACTAAATAAAGCAGGTGGGTAATTCAGAGGAAGTTCAACTGAGGGAAACGAAAATTCAAAAGAAATCGTGTTGCACCTACAAAGTGGCAGGGGTAATCTGGTAAACATTTTACTGGCAATGCACAGAAGAAAATTTCTTAATCCAAAAGAGTGATGGTGCTGAGAGTAAAAGAGTTTCTGTGTGCTGGGAGGAACAGCGAGAGAGACACTGCTGGTCAGCTGGGATGTTTATGTCAGTCCTGAATCTGAGGCTTTAGCCATAGTGACATCCTTTTTGGCCATTTTCTCCATCCCTTCTGCAATAGGATCAACTGGGGATTCAGAACAAGTCCTCAGGCACCTGTGCATTTATTCATCAACATTTCCCTTGACCCTACTATGTGCCAAACTCTGTTTCCAGTGCTGGAGGCACAGAGACAGACACCTGTCACTGTGAAAGGAACTTGTTGATGGCCAATCTGCTGAGGGAATTAATGACTGAATGGGTGAATGGATGGAGGGATGGATGGAAGAGTGAGAGTGTCTGATACTCCCCAACCCTAGCAGAAGCCAGGGTCTAATAGCTGGGAACAAGGAAGTTCAGCTAAACTGTTTCCAGGTAACTCAGGTAGGAGTCTGTGCAGGACCCACTGAGTGCCCTGGGGCGGGGGCTGCTCACCTTGGGAAGTCAGCGAGTGTGTCCCTGAGAAGGATGGAAGGCATCCTGAGGCACCACCTGCCAAAACGACCCTCCTGTCCCCAGGCCCCGCTTCAGTGAGCCCTAGCATCCAAGAATGGTTCTCCACTGGACTGTTGGCCCGACTGCTTGCATGGTTTACCCCTTTCTCACTCATTCAGTCTCTTTCTGGCCACTCCCGAGTAAACTGACCCTGGTGTCTGTGCACGGGGTTGACCCACACTTCCCATGGATGTGACAGAGTCCCCAGCAAGATGACAAGGGGGTAATGTGCTCACTTTACAATCATCCTGTGTCGACTTCCCTGGTGGTCCAGTGACTAAGACCCTCCCCTCCCAATGCAGGGGACGTAGATTCAGTCCCCAGTCAGGGAGCAAGATCCCACGTGCCGCAGCTATGAGTTTGAATGTTGTAATTAACAGTACTGTGTGCCGCAACTAAGACCTGGTACAGCCAAATAAATAAATAGATACAAGTAAATATTTTTAAAAGATCATCCTGTGTTAGGGGACGGTGAACGCAGCTCGTTCTAGAATCACCTAGAACTCACAAAGGGGAATCACAGTAGAAACAGACATACGAGTAATAAAGGACAGGATTGAAGAGGGGCTGAGGGTCCATCACGCTGCTCATGCCCACTACATGAGCAGTGGCTCCTTACTACCCACTCTGGTCCTCTGAGAGTTTCCAGGCTGCCTGGAACCCTGTGAGGACCTCATAGGGTCTGCTCCTTCCAGCTGGAGGCTGAGTAGGAAGGTAAAGACAGTGAGTATTGTCACAGGCCAGTGAGGAGTGCTCAGAGAACTCTCACTTAGCTGGAGAGGTGGGGGTGGACGTCTCCTTTTGCCTAAAGCCTTTAATTGCTAATGACTTTGAATGGGATTTGTTAAAGTGATTCTTTGTGTTCAAGCCTCCTTTTGTCCAGTCATTACTCACTGTGGTTCCTCTGGATACTTGAGACAGCCCAGCCTGGCATATTCCTCACCATGGCACTTTATAAATGTTCATGCTGATTAGAACTTTTATTTTTCATAATGACCCTCTAATGTAATGATAACATAAGTAATAGTCCATATCTAGTGGCTTCTTGTCCAAGGGCTGAGGGAATTCATTTCATGTATTTAGTGCCAAAACTCCTAAAAGAAAACTGTTTAAGCTGTTGCCTTCACTTACGTGTTTTTATGAATCTCTGGATAAAAAAGGGAATGGCTTATCTGGAAAGCTGGGAGAAAAGAAAGATGTTCAGGTCACTTCTGATGCTTTTTGGATGATCTACACACTGTTTACTTATCACAGAGTTGCTAAGAAATATTAGGATGTAGGCCAATGACTGGACGAGGAGACTGAGCAGAAAGCTGGGAGGTTTGCAATACTTGGGTCCATTTCGGACACATTTAGGCCACTGGACCCTTGATGGTCCATAAATAGGCCATGGGTACAGCTGGTTGCTAGTGGGCAGGAGTTTATTGTGGGGGTGGGAATAGAGTCTTCTCCAAGTAGAGAGAGAAGAGCTCAGAAACCCACTGAGCAATTCTAGAAGGCTAAGACCCCCCTCTCAGGCAGTCTGACTGAGAAAAATGGAGGCTTCCCATTTCTCAGCAGGCTGTCCCACACCCCAACAGCCTTTTCTTTCATCCTGAGCCCTTCACCCCTTAGGGATGCATACTCCTGGTATTCCTCCTCCCCATCTGTGTTTTCTGTGTGTAGTCCCCAAAATCTGCTCTTAGTAATATCTTGAGAGTGAATAAGTGTAGCTCAGGGGTCCTCTCTCCCAGGGTACATTCACTTTAAGCGTGCAATGAAACACTTTGGATGCAGGAAAATGGATTGCAGACTGGGAGAGAGCTTGGTCTGAGGAAGCTTTCGTGTCACTGAAATCATCTTGCAGATAAGGATGCAGGCTTCTACTTCACCCATGACAAAGCTCGACAGATACAATACTAGGCACCCAATCAATTTAGTGTCAGATAAGCAACACGTGATTTTTTTTTAGCAGAAATGTGTCCCAAAGACTGCATGGCACAATGATACTAAATTAATCATTTGCTGTCCATTTGAAGTTCAAATTTAACTGGACTTCCTGTATTTTTATCTAAGTTAGATAACCTCATCCATGAGTCTTGGGAAGTTCAATATCACAGTAATCCAAGTCTGTGCCCCAACCACTTATGCCAGAGAAGCTGAAGTTGAATGGTTCTATGAAGACCTACTTGACCTTCTAGACCCAAAAACAAAGATATTCTCTTCATCGCAGGGGATTGGAATGCAAAAGTAGGAAGTCAAGAGATACCTGGAGTAACAGGCAAGTTTGGCCTTGGAGTACAAAATAAAGTAAGGCAAAGGCTAACAGAGTTTTGCCAAGAGAACGCACTGGTCATAGCAAACACCAATTTCCAAAAATACAAGAGATGACTCTGCACATGGACATCACCAGATGGTCAATACCAAAATTGGATTGATTATATTCTTTGCAGCCGAAGGTGGAGAAGCTCTATACAATCAGCAAAAACAAGACCGGGAGCTGACTATGGCTCAGATCATGAACTCCTAATTGCAAAATTCAGACTTAAATTGAAGAAAGTAGGGAAAACCACTAGGCCATTCAAGTATGACCTAAAGCACGTCCCTTACAATTATGCAGTGGAAGTGACAAGTAGATTCAAGGGATTAGATCTGATAGAGTGCCTGAAGAACTGAGGCAGTGATCAAAACCATCCCCAAGAAAAAGAAATGCAAAAAGGCAAAATGGTTGTCTGAGGGGGCCTTATGAATAGCTGAGAAAAGAAGATAAACGAAAGGCAAAGGAGATAAGGAACGATATACTCACTTGAATTCAGAGTTCCAAAGAATAGCAAGGAGAGATCAAGCCTTCCTAACTGACCAATGCAAAGTATTAGAGGAAAACAATAGAATGGGAAAGACTAGAGATCTCTTCAAGGAAATTAGAGATACTAAAGGAATATTTCATGCAAAGATGGACACAATAAAGGACAGAAAAGGTATGGTCCTAACAGAAACAGAAGATATCAAGAAGAGGTGGCAAGAATACACAGAACTATACAAAAGAGATCTTAATGACCCAGATAACCACAATGGTGTGATCACTCACCTAGAGCCAGACACCCTGGAATGTGAGGTCAAGTGGGCCTTAGGAAGCATCACTACGAACAAAGCTAGTGGAGGTGATGGAATTGCAGGTGAGCTATTTCAGATCCTAAAAGATGATGCTGTTAAAGTGCTGCACTCAATATGCCAGCAAATTTGTAAAACTCAGCAGTGGCCACAGGACTGGAAAAGGTCAGTTTTCATTTCAATCCCAAAGAAAGGCAATGCCAAAAAACTGTTAAAACTACCACACAATTGCTTTCATTTCACACACTAGCAAAGTAATGCTGAAAATTCCCCACGCGAGGCTTCAACAGTACATGAACTGAGAACTTCTAGATGTTCAAGCTGGATTTAGAAAAGGCAGAGGAACCAGAGGTCAAGTTTCCAATATCTGTTGGATCATACAAAAAGCAAGAGAATTCCAGAAAAAAAAAAAAACAAACATCTATTTCTGCTTTATTGACTATGCTAAAGCCTTTGACTGTGTGGATTACAGAAAACTGTGGAAAATTCTTCAAAAGATGGGAATACAAGACCACCTTACCTGCCTTCTGTATGCAGGTCAAGAAGCAATAGAACCAGACATGCAACAATGGACTGCTTCCAAATTGGGAAAGGAGTACATCAAGGCCGTATATTGTCACCCTGCTTATTTAATTTACATGCAGAGTACATCATGTGAAATGCCAGGCTGGATGAAGCACAAGCCAGAATCAAGATTTCAGGGAGAAATATCAATAGCCTCAGATATGCAGATGACACCACCCTTATGGCAGTAAGTGAAGAGGAACTAAAGAGCCTCTTGATGCAGGTGAAAGAGGAGAGTGAAAAAGCTGGCTTAAAACTCAGCATTCAAAAAATGAAGACTGTGGCATCCAGTCCCAGCACTTCATGGCAAATAGATGGGGAATTTTCTTGGGCTCTAAAATCACTGTAGACTGTGACTGCAGCCATGACATTTAAAAACTCTTGCTCCTTGGAAGAAAAGCTGTGACAAACCTAGACAGTGTATGAAAAAGCAGAGACATCTCTTTGCCAACAAAGGTCCGTATCATCAAAGCTATGATTTTTCCAGTAGTCACGTACAGATATGAGAGTTGGACCATAAAGAAGCCTGAGTGCAGAAGAATTGATGCTTTTGAACTGTGGTGTTGGAGAAGACTCTTGAGAGTCCCTTGGACTACAAGGAGATCCAACCAGTCAGTCCTAAAGGAAATCAATCCTGAATATTCATTGGAAGGACTGATGCTAAAGCTGAAGTGCCAATACTTTGGCCATCTGATACAAAGAGCTGACTCATTAGGAAAGACCCTGATGCTGGGAAAGACTGAAGGCAGGAGGAACAGGGGACGACAGAGGATGAGATGGTTGGATGACATCACCGAGTCAATGCACATGCGTTTGAGCAAGCTCCAGGAGATGGCAAAGGACAGGGAAGCCTAGAGTGCTGAAGTCCATGAGGTCACAAAGAGTTGGACACAACTGAGTGACTGAACAGCAATGAGTCCTAGGCTTGGTACCATCCCCTGGGGTCCTGACTGTGGCTTAGATGAGACCCCATCCTAGCAACACAGGTACAGGTGAGTAGACATAATGGTCCAGCCCACTTGTGCCTGGGCTGATCTGAACATGCTGCTTCCGCCTTCATCCACATGGTTATCTCATTGAAGAGGAGGTCTTCCTGGTCTATTGTAAGTCCAGGCTCTGATCAGGGAGGGGCACTTGCTTGGTAGGAATGAACATGGCAGTTAGCATGCATAAGCTGCAAAATCAGAACTAAGTTCAAATCCAACTGTAGAACTTTAGTCGTGGGATACTCTCTCCATGTCTCAATTTCGCGTCTGTAAAACAGAGATAATATCTACCTCTCAGGTTGTCATGAGTTTCCAAAGTGAGATATGGAAAGCAGCTGTGTAGTGAACCCCATGTTGTATCACCCAGACTCCTCTTCAGTAAAGTACCAGTTGCCCCACTGCTGCGAGAACTATTGACAGAAACAGCTTCCAGCTTTCAGCCCCTTCAGGCCCTGCCTTAACTACAGAGAATCATGTTCCTTCCTGGAATGTCCCCATCCAGTGACTGATGGATGCAAGAGTCTGAAGGCCTATCTATTTCAGCTTAACCCAGGACAATGCAGAAAGGGCCATTAAGCGCTAGAGCATCACTGAGGGGGATCACTGAGACTGCATCACTTTCCCCTCTGCCCTTCCTACTTCTCTTCCTTCTCTTCCACATCTGTGACCCTAGGGCCACTGCTAACAAAATATGCTGCACAATAAACTATGTCTTAGAGTCTATGTCCCAGGAAACCCCTCCTGCCACAGCCTGGTACCATTCCTGGCACCATTCCTGGCACACAGCATAGGTGCTCAACTCATGGAAACATGGATGACAACAGCCCAAGAATGGCAGCAGCAGAGTCAGACATGCAACTACATGCTGCTGCTGCTGCTAAGTCGCTTCAGTCGTGTCCAACTCTGTGCGACCCCATAGACGGCAGCCCACCAGGCTCCCCCGTCCCCGGGATTCTCCAGGCAAGAACACTGGAGTGGGTTGCCATTTCCTTCTCCAATGCATGAAAGTGAAACGTGAAAGTGAAGTCGCTCAGTCATGTCCGACTCTTAGCAACCCCATGGACTGCAGCCTACCAGGCTCCTCCATCCATGGGATTTTCCAGGCAAGAGTACTGGAGTAGGGTGCCATTGCCTTCTCCGATACAACTACATACATGGATCTAATTTTACATGGCAGCTCCTGCACCTTCTTAGAAAGAGCTTCCTTGCTGGTGGTGATGTCATTTGACATTAGATTGTGATCAGTGCAAGGCCCATGACTGCCTCCCTGCCTTTCTTGGTGGCTGATATGGGCTTGGAAACACAGAGGTGCTCAATAAATGTTTGGGCAACATTTAGCTGCTTGGCTTCAGAAGATTCAAAGGAATAGTAATTTTTTGGGGGGGAAAGTCATTTACAGATATAAATAGCTTTAGGAGAGTGTGTGGAAGAGATACATGAGTGGGTGTGGCATGGGAGTGTGGGGTTTGAGGATACCTTTGGTCCACAAAACAAGGTCATGAGGCAAGAGTGATGGATTCCCCAGAGACTCGGGAATTGATGGGAGAGAAGCTCTGGACTACAGGCAGGGCTGTAGAGAGAGCAGAAGTCAGGCATACGGAGATTATAGACTGAGAAGCCCTGGGCCAGGCTAAGGAGTGTGATCTTTATTCACAGGGTGAGCTACTAGAAGGAAGGGAGCTCCTTTATTTACAGGAGCTACTAGAAGGAGGGGAGCAGGGGATGGTGTGGACCAACCTGTATTTTACAGGTCACTCTGCCCACAGTAGGGAGAATGCTTAAGGGACCAGTGTTTGGCCTAGGTGGTGGGGATGGAAAGCAGACACACAGGAGTCACTTCTGTGAGGGACATGATATATAATATGTACAGTAAAGATGAATCAACATGAAAGAGAAGGGAGCCACGGAGGTAGGTATGCAGGGTTTTGACCTTCCATCACCACTCTACCTACCCAGCTCATCATGTAAGACCCAGCTGAGCTCCAGCCTCCATCTCCTGAAGGTCATTATTGAGCTCCCCTTCTGCTGAATTTCTACAAAATTACATCTGAGTCTCCCAATCACATAGTTCTGAATCTTGTTCTCATTTTCTTATGCCATTGGGAACTTCTCCAAGAAGAAGCCACCCTTATCATCCTAAGCACACCTGATTGTCTCTTTGTAATTCTTTCTCACATTAACCAACTGTGCTTCTCTCGGTTTTTCCCTGTGTGATTCTCTCTTCTTGGAATGTTCTCTCTCTCTTAACTGTCAGATCTCAGCTCACCTGTCTCTGCTGAAGAGTGGTCCCTCCAACAACTTCAAATAGGTCACTTCCCTTGACATGTATCCACATGGGATCCTGTGTTTGTCCTTCTCAGCACTGATCCTATTTTAATTACTAGTGTACTTTCTTAGTTTTGTCTCTCCAATACCTAGCATCGTCCCTCCCACATTCAATAGTTACTCATTAAGCAGATACTTGTTGATTGAAACTGTTACTTGTTGCTTCCACCGTGTATGTGGGCAATCAGTGTTCACATTCCATTAGTCCAGCCCCAGGAGAAGGCAATGGCACCCCACTCCAGTACTCTTGCCTGGTAAATCCCATGGACAGAGGAGCCTGGTAGGCTGCAGTCCAGGGGGTCACGAACAGTTGGACATGACTGAGCGACTTCATTTTTACTTTTCACTTTCATGCATTGGAGAAGGAAATGGCAACCCACTCCAGTGTTCTTGCCTGGAGAATCCTGGGGACAGGGGAGCCTGATGGGCTATGTCTATGGGGTCGCACAGAGTTGGACACGACTGAAGTGACTTAGCAGCAGCAGCATCAAGTGTGGCTGGAAACCATTTTGAAAGTTATTTTCAGGGGGATGATTCTATGGTCTCTTTCAGCCCCCAGGATGAAGCAGCCCCATATCATAAAGCTATGCTTCATAGCTAGTTCTCTTTCCTTGTGCTGTCGGAAATCCCATTTTCTCCCACTCCATGCTCAGTGGAGTTAGAGGTAATCTACGTACCCAATGTAGATTCATAAATACTTTATGAATCCAGCAGGTATTGAAAGAGAGCTTGGTAGGTACAACCCCTAGCAACAGTCCCTGGAGCCAAGGAGTGTCCCCATCAGCACTGACTCCAGCTCAGATGTTCCCGAAGGAATCCGGATCCACCTGTGACTGGGGCCATGAGGGCTGTGAGGCTTGGGTGCCTGCTTGGTGTATGTGGCATGTCCAAGAGCTTGGTTTATGAGGATTTCAGAACTGCATGCCAGCTCACGGGGTAGGGCTTGCTAAACTCCTGCAGAGAAAGAGACAAGGCCTCAGCCTTCACTGCCGGGGGAGGCGGGGGCAGGTCCTTACACTTTGTTAGCTCCAGGTCCCCTCTCAGCTTTGTTTCTGGATCCTGTCCCTCAGCCTGTGTAGACAGAAGCTGCTTTATAAAGCTGTAGGGGTGGAGGAGCAGGTGTGCCCATTGGCACAGGGAAGACAAGGGGCTGCCAGGCTCTTATAAACATAAATCACCCTTCACAAAAGCATGGGGATGCTCTGCCTTTGGTTGTGTCACTTTTCAGGCCTGGAGCCACCTCCCTGTGGAGGGAAAATGGCCAGAGCTCTGGCTTGGGGCTTCAGCAGTCTGCTTAGCAGCCGTGCGGAGCAGGCCTGCCCTCTCCAGTGCTGGGGTGAGCCCTGTTTGCTGGCCTCTGCCAGCTCAGGCTGTGGCTGCTGTGGAAAGAGCTTGTGAGGGTTGGGCGTACCTGTGTGTATTGGGGATTAGGGTTAAAGAGGAAATCAAGGGTCTTCCTGGTGGTCCAGTGGTCCTCAGTTCCGCTGCAGGGAGCACAGGGTTAGTCCCTGGTCCGGGAACTAAGATCCCACAAGTTGTGCAGCACAGCCAAATGAAAAAATAAATATAAATAAAAAACAAAAAAAGAAGTCAAAGCACAGGTGAATCAGAGAAGTCATTCTCAAAATCACCACCTTGCCCCTGAATTCCTCCTCTGAGAGCCCTATCCTCTGGTGGTTAAAAGGCCTTTGGAGTTCTCAGATTTCCTCTGGATGAAAATGAGAGCCTGAAGACGGAGAAAGTCTTAGCATCACCCACCAATGGGGCCAGGTGATGGTGGGGGCGGGGCAGCGGGGAGGGCAAGCAGAGTGCTGGGATGCCAGCTGGTGGCGGGGGCGGGGAGAACTCTGTGTGGGGACGGGAGGGAGCTGGAGGGAGCTGGGCTGAGCCAGGAAAGGGCTCGACAGGAGGGGGCTCCTGTCAGAAACTCCCCTCACTGTGTCGACAAGTCTGTTCTCTACATCTGTCTCCATTCCTTCCCTGCAAACAGGTTCATCGGCACCATTTTTCTAGATTCCATATTTGTGCATTAATAGAAGGAGAGGGTGGAACAAATTGAGAGAGTAGCATTGACATATACATACTGCCACGTGTAAAATAGATGGCTAGTGGAAAGCTGTGCTGTGTAGCAGGGAGCTCACCCTGTGCTCTGCGATGACCTAGAAGGGTGGGATGGGGGAGGGGAGGGAGGCTCCACAGGGAGGGTCTGCATATAAATATATGGTTATGACTCTTGTACAGCAGAAACGCAGCATGGTGTTGTAAAGCTATTTTCCTCCAGTTAAAAAATTAATTAAAAAAAGATACTTCCTCGACGTCACTGACAGTCCTGATGGTTCCAGTTTATTCACTGAGTATGTGTTTATCAGAGCCTATTCTGGGCCAGACACTGTCTCAGCTCAGAAGAAGCAGTGAAGGGCAAGACAGACAGGGTGCCCTTTCTGGAGAGGGCAGACAATCACAGAGTCTTGCAGAAGGTGATGCTGGGTGTGGTTTCTGTGATGGAAAGACTAAAGGATGGGTTGTGGGGGCAGGGAGAGATAGCTGAGATGAAGTCATCAGGAAGGGGCTCTTTGAGGTGATGGGAAGGAGCTAGTCATGCTGTTGGGGCAAAGTATTCCACACAGTGGGAAGAGCAAGTATCACAGGTAGGACCCAGTTTGGTAAATTTAAGTAATAAAAAGGAAACCACTGTGGGTGGGGCATCGAGGGGGAGAAAAGGTTATGGGAGATGAGTCAGGGCTGGCCCTAATCGGTCATGGGAGGAAACTGGAACTTTATTCCAAGTATGATGGGCCGCTTTGAGAGGATCTCAGCAGAAATAGCCATGGCCTGCTTTATTATCAGGTTTTCTGTTTGAAACCATCACTCCAGAAGCTCTGTGGAAAAGAGTTTATAGGGGAGAAGAGTGAAAACACAAAGATAAAGTTGAGAGTTCTTGCAGAGGCTCAGGCAAAGGATGGTATTGGCTGGGGATAGGATCATGGCAGGTAGAAGAAAGAGAGGTTCCATCCACATTGTAATATGTTGGTGTAGAAATGGCAGAACCTGCTGATGGATTCTGTGTGTATATGAAGGGACTATTGGTTAGGAAAAGGCAGGAATGAAGGCACCTCCTGGGGTTTTAGCTTGAGCATCTATAATGGTGCCGTTTTCCGAGATGGTGCCCATTTGGTGGGGAGCATGTCTGGGGAAGAAATTAAAAGTTGTTTCCTGTTTTCAAGTGGCAACCAGAGGGAAGGGCTTCCTGGACATCTGAATGGGTCAATTATACCTGGTAAGGGGCTCATCTTTAAGACACGAGCAAGTAACAGATTCAGGGGCTGAACATCCTTGCCCTTCCTTTCTCACAAAACCAGGGGCTAGGAATTGAATATCTGACCACATCTTCCATCAGTTGTTCCTATGGAGTGTGGGGCCACTGGGGGACACCAAGTGTCCTGGGAGACATGGGTCTGCTCTCACTGCCCACTTTGGCTTGAGGAGGAAGCCCAAAGGCTTTGGCTTTGTATAGTCCCACACAGACTGCAGGACAGTATGAGACACTTCCATCGGACCTTTTCTTTCCTTTCTCCTGCACTGGGAATACATTTGCACTAAGGTCAAATCTACATGTTCCCGTATAAAATTCTTGCACACTGAGTCCCATCTTGGGTCTTGGGATCTGTTTCTTGGAGAGCCTGGATCAGCACACCTTAATGGACTCTGTGGGAGAGGGAGAGGGTGGGAAGATTTGGGAGAATGGCATTGAAACATGTAAAATATCATGTAAGAAACGAGTTGCCAGTCCAGGTTCGATACACGATACTGGATGCTTGGGGCTAGTGCACTGGGACGACCCAGAGGGATGGTATGGGGAGGGAGGAGGGAGGAGGGTTCAGGATGGGGAACACATGTATACCTGTGGTGGATTCATTTTGATATTTGGCAAAACTAATACAATTATGTAAAGTTTAAAAATAAAATAAAATTTAAAAAGAAAAAGAAAAAAAAAGAAAGAGACAAAGGTCATACGCCAGCAGGGCAGCAGAGGAGGGCTTGCCCATGCCCTTTGTGAAGTGGATTGAGTTCTTGGAAATGAACAACGGGAGGAAGCATCACTGTTGAGGAATTCAATCCTTATTTTTAAAAAAGGATATGAGAAAATGATATTGGGAATTAATGTGTAACTTTTAAAAATAAATCTCTCCATTTTCACTAATATGCAGCACTGCAAATAATCCACCATCAATAGCCATCTTAAATTCAGTATAATGAACTCTGCACAATTAATTCCATTTATCATTCTGTACTCAGAAGAATCCTGTAGACTTTCCCAACCCTAAATCAGTTCATTGCTCATACATTTATGTGCTTTGTTACAGATGATATGTGTGTCTTGTTTCCCACCAAATGTTCTGTGACAATTAGATTTCATAAGTCAGAGTTCCTCCTGGGAACTTCCTTTCTCAATTCCACTGAATTCTCTTTCCATACTGAACTGTTCTAGGCTGATGTTTATCTTCTGCCAATGTCCTTTATCTACCTGTCCATCAATCTGCTTTGCTTTTCTTTATTTCTTCCTTGCTTAGTTGTCCCCAGAAGTAATGTCAGTATACGTGGAAACCAACATTCTCTTGATCAACCAAAGTTATTCAGAAGTTGTTGTTGTTCAGTTGCCCAGTCACGTTGAACTCTGTGACCCCATGGACTGCAGCACGCCAGGTCTCCCTGTCCCTCACCATCTCCTGAAATTTGCCCAAGTTCATGTCCATTGCATCGGTGATGCCATCCAGCCATCTAATCCTCTGATACCTTCTTCTCCTTCTGCCCTCAATATTTCCAAGCATCAGGGACTTCTCCAGGGAGTCGACTGTTCACATCAGGTAATCAAAATACTGGAGCTTCAGCTTCAGCATCAGCCCTTCCAATGTGTATTCAGAGTTGATTTCTTTTCAGATTGACTGGTTTGATCTCCTTGCTGTCCAGGGGACTCTCAGGAGTCTCCTGCAGCACCACAGTTTGAAGGCATCAATTCTTTGGTGTCCTGCTTTCTTTATGGTCCAGCTCTCACAACCATATATGACCACTGGGAATACCATAGCCTTGACTATATAGACCTTTGCCAGCAGAGTGATGTCTCTGCTTTTCAACACATTGTCTAGGTTTTCAATAGCTTTCCTGCCATGAATGAATCGTCTTCTGATTTCATGGCTGCAATCACTGTGTGCGGTGATTTTAGAGCCCAAGAAGAGGAAATCTGCCACTGCTCCTACCTTTGCCCCCTCTATTTGCCATCAAGTAATGGGGCTGGATGCCATGATCTTAGCTTTTTAAATAGTTTTAACCCAGCTTTTTCACTCTCCTTCTTCACCCTCATCAAGAAGTTCTTTAGTTCTTCTCCACTTTCTGCCATTAGGGTGGTATCATCCGCATATCTCAAATTGTTGATATTTCTCCCACCTATCTTGATCCGGCTTGTAACAGACCCAGCCCGGCATTTCTCATGATGTGCTCAGCATATAGGTTAAACAAGGCAGCAGACAGCAGACAGCCCTGCCGTACTCCTTTCTCAATCCTAAACCAATCAGTTGTTCCATACAGGATTCTACTGTTGCTTCTTGACCCACATACAGGTTTCTCAGGAGAAAAGTAAGATGGTCTGATATTCCCGTCTCTTTAAGAGATTTCCAGAGTTTGTTACTATCCACACAGTCAAAGGCTTTAGCATAGTCAATGAAACAGAGGTAGATGTTTTCCTGGAATTCCCTTGCTTTCTCTATGATCCAGCAAATGTTGGCAATTTGATCTCTGGTTCCTCTGCCTTTTCTAAACCCAGCTTGTACGTGTAGAAGTTCTTGGTTCAGGTAATACTGAAGCCTAGCATGCAAGAGTGTAACCATGACCTTACTAGTATGAGAGACTAGTGCAATTGTTCTGGTTTTTGAATGTTTGGTTTGAACATTCTTTGGATGAGGATTGACCTTTGCCAGTCCTGTGGTCATGGCTGGGTCTTCTAGATTTGCTGACATATTGAATGCAACACTTTGATAGCATCAGCTTTTAGAGTTTTGAATAGCTCTACTGGAATTTCATTGCATCCACTAGCTTTATTAATAGCAGTGTTTCTTAAGGCCCACTTGACGTCACACTCCAGAATGTCTGGCTCAGGGTGACTAACCACATCACCATGGTTATCGACTTCATTAAGATCTTTTCTGTACAGTTCTTCTGTGTATTCTCTCTATCTCGTCTTGATCTCGTCTATGTCTGCTAGGTTTCTACCATTTCTGTCCTTTATTGTGCCCATCTTTTGGTGAAATGTTCCCTTGATATTTCCAATTTTCCCAAAGAGATCTCTAGTCATTCCCCTTCAGTTGTTTTCCCCTATTTTTATGCATTGTTCATCAAAGAAGTAAATTGTTCATATTCAGAAGTAAATATGTTGAAACTAGAAATCTTGGTTAAGAAAATTTATAATTGTGAAGGAATAGTGATTCCATGTAGAGTGCTATGTGGGTCTTTGTGCAGATAATTGACACTAAGAGCATATTCATTCATTGATCTTTTAATTACATTTGTTGGGTACCTGCCATATATCAGGTCCTCAGGGTCTTTGGAAATCGTCAGATCAGAAATCCCTTAGATTTCTTTTGAGAAGGGTGCCTTAAACATTGAGAGACTCTTCCAGTTGCCAAAGACCTGTTCTACTTACCTCCAGGGGAAATTGATACCTTAGTAGTGGAGTTACCCTCTAAAATTGCTGAGATCATGAGGTACAATGATTGCCTCCCCAGCTCTCTGAAAATTCAGAGTCCAGATTTATTTCAGAAATTCATCGTGATGCGTTTAACCTTTGATGCCTTTTGCAGGAATGATTTATGAAGTTTGTTTCTTTTTATGGCAGTTTCTCCAACCATGTTGCAAGTGATATAAAGATTGTAATTTCAGACAGTTATTCTCTTGACAGCATGTGCTCAAGTTCATACAGCAAGAGAGGATGCTCCTCTTTATTTTTTCCAGAAAAATCAGAGGCTCTGTTACCTCCCTTGCATTGCAACAATTGGTGTGCAAACTGCTGAGTCAACCCGTTGCTTGTCTTTCAGAACCAGAGAAAAGATTGATCTTGTCACCATGTTAATGGACTTTCACCTAACTAATTTGAATCTAAGAATTGATTATGTGACTCTGTCCTCGACAACTTCAGGTATTCTTTCTTCCTTCCTTCAACTTTGTCTCTTTGTTCTCTCTCCCCTCAGTTCCTCTGCTCACACCTTTTATTCTTATATGAGTAGTAGGTTCTGTGTTTTAAGTCCACTGCCAGGTCTCACAGCCAACTCTTTGGTCTCGGAACACTGCAACATTATTTTTATTTATTTATTTTTAATTTAGACTGCACTGAGTCCTCACTGCAGCACATGGGCTTTCTCTAGTTGGGGTGTGCTGACTTAGTTGCCCTGTGGCGTGTGGGATCTTGGTTCCACCACCAGGGATCAAACCAGTGTCCCCTGCATTGGAAAGCAGATTCTTAACCACTGGACCACCCAGGGAAGCCTCCACTTTAACATTCTTAAATATCATTAACAGCCCCTGAGCTTTAGTTTTTGTGGATCACACCTTTTACTATTTATTTCATTAGTAATTAGAGTTTATAAAATTTAACATATATATCTATTAATTCAGTTAAAATAATTTAAAAACCTATCACATGTCGATGAAAATGGCATACTTTTTATTAAAAAAGAATGACATTATCCAAAATGTTAAAATAATGAGGAGTGTACCATTGTTTTACATTTTTACAAATGTCTGGCTTTTTAGAAGACAGCTAAATTCTCATATCTGTTTCTGGATTTAATCTGTTATGGTACTTCTTATATAGTCTCTGGAAAACTGCAGAGAGAGTGAAAGAAAAGACAGCAAATAGTATCTTAGTACTGCATGAAAATAGGTTTGACCTTGTGAATCTCAAAGAGTCTCAGGGACCCCTCAGGGTTCCTGGGCTATCCTTCGAGAACTGATGTATTAGGGTTAGAGATACAGGCATCTTTCCTTACCATTTGGTAGTGGAAAGACACAAAATGGTATTTACAGCCTGGTTTAGTCGTTGTTATGCCAGGGATAGGCCGGGGGCTGTGGGAGGACAAGGAGAGAGCTAATTCAGTTTGGTGGTGTTTTTCAGGTTGGAGAGGAACAGGAAGTCAAAAATGCTTTCTTGAGTCAGTGGTGCCTGAGCTGAGCAGATAATTAAATTTGAATGCAAATAGACCACGTTGTCTGATACCTTGATACTCAGGGCTGATCCTGAGAGTGACCTAGGGCATTTGGCTTGTGGCTTTATGGTGATTGTGTGTTTGGTGGTGATGGAAAGGAGGCTTTTCTTGCCTATCCTCTACCTCTGGTATTTCACAACTTCCTGGGAAGAAGCCAGAGCTGGAGAAATGCAGATAACAATCCACATAAATAAGAAGTGAAATTGACCTGCCAGTGCTTTCTTTCAGAAGCACTGAGAAGCAGGTGAGCATTTTGCAGTGAATATACTGTAAACCAGATAATTGCCATTCATTGTTCTGAACATCTTGGGATCAAAGGCATGAAATGGAATTTGCAATAAAAATGTATCACACATTGGCTACCCTCTAGAACGAAGTTGATAGCAAAAGCCACAAAGGTTTTTTTGTTTTTTTTTTTTAGTTTGCCAGTATAGAAACAAGAATTTTGTGTTTCTATCTGAGGTTAAAAGGAATTTGCACTGCTGCATCCAATCTTCTCACTCATTTTGAATATAACATTTTAAAAGATTCTTCAGTGAGTATGATGGTTGTTTTATGTTTCCATTTGGCTGGGTGATAATACCTGGTTATTCAATGAAACACTCATGTAGGTGTTGCTGTGAAGGCATTTTAGAGATGTGGTTAATGTCTCCAGGCAGTTGATTTTAAGTAGAGGAGATGATCCTCAATAATGTGGGTGGGCCTCATCCAATCACATGAAAGGCTTTAAGAGCATTCTGCCTCAAGTGTGTGTGTGTGTGTGTGCACGCATGTGTTAGTTGCTCAATCATGTCCAATTCTTTGGGACCCATGGACTGTAGCTCGCCAGGCTCCTCTGTCCATGGAATTCTCCAGGAAAGAATACTGGAGTGGGTAGCTGTTTCCTTCTCCAGAGGATCTTCCCAACCCAGGGATTGAACCCAGGTCTCCTATACTACAGGCAGATTCTTTACCATCTGAGCCACCAGGGAAGCCCAAGACTTCCTCAAGACTAGCATTAACTCCTTCCAGCCTGCAGGCCTACCTCATGGATTTCAGACTTTCCAGTTCCCACAATTTTGTGAGCCAATTCCTTTATATGTATATATTTATATATATACATACATAGGCTTCCCTTATGGCTCAGCTGGTAAAGAATCTGCCCGCAATCCAGGAAACGTGGGTTTGATCCCTGTGTTGGAAAGATCCCCTGGAGAAGGGAAAGGCTACCCACTCCAGTATTCTGGCCCAGAGAATTCAATGAACTATATAATCCATTGGGTCACAAAGAGACATGACTGAGCAACGTTCACTTTCACTTCACTTTCATATACATACATACATGCATATATATATGCACACGTGCATATATCTGTATATGTATGTGTGTACTCTACCTCTTTATCTATCTCTGTCTCTCTGTCTCCCACTGGTTCTGTGTCTCTGGAGAACTCTGGCTGTTCTAGAGAACTCTATTCTGGAGAACTCTGTGTCCACTCAGAGCACTTGGTCCAAGACTCAACCCCCAGGGTTGGAATGGAAACAAATATGTGCTGCTGCCTTGACCTCTGGTTGGAAGAGGAATGACCCAAGGAATGGGAACCTCAGTTCTTCCATTAGAGACCATGGCCTTGTATGATTTCCTGAAGCTTCCTGAGCCTCCATAACATCATCTATGAAATGGTGTCCTTGCAGCCCTCACAGGCGCGGTTGGAAGGATTTAATGAGATCACAACTATAAAGTCTGGCACATAGTAGGCCCTCCAGAATGGCCATTCCTAATTGGTTACATGGTGGTTGTGGTTGAACGATGACTATTACAGAAAGAGTTGTAGACACATATTTAGTAGCATCAATTCTAAAGTAAGTTACAGGCTAGTTTTAGGGGTTAGAGATGCTAAAATGCAGTGAAGAATGAGATATTGAAGTAATAACAATCTTGGGGAATTATAGATATAACAATTTAGTGCATACTTCAGTCCGATAATGTTGTTCAGTAGGTAAGACATTTTGTGTGGAAAATCCAGTTGGCTCTAGCAATTGATGGGAACATTAAACTTTCACAGTCTCTTCCCCCCATCTTCTTGATCTCGGGTAGCCTCAGCCTGCAGCGGCTTGAAGCAGGGTTTTGGTTCTCAGGTAGAGACTGAGGTCAGGTTGAAGTGATGAGGGCACCAAATCTTAGCCATTAGACCAGAGGTCAGTGAAAAGGCCTTGGCCCTTCAGTTTTGCAGAAAAGAATTCTCATGAAGATGGATATCAGTGAAACAAGTAAAGTGTTTATTCAGTTCAGTTTAGTTCAGTTGCTCAGTTGTGTCTGACTCTTTTCAACCCCATGAATCACAGCACACCAGGCCTCCCTGTCCATCACCAACTCCTGGAGTTCACTCAGACTCACGTCCATCGAGTCAGTGATGCCATCCAGCCATCTCATCCTCTGTCGTCCCCTTCTCCTGCCCCCAATCCCTCCCAGCATCAGTCTTTTCCAATGAGTCAACTCTTCACATGAGGTGGCCAAAGGACTGGAGTTTCAGCTTTAGCATCATTCCTTCCAAAGAAATCCCAGGGCTGATCTCCTTTAGAATGGACTGGTTGGATCTCCTTGCAGTCCAAGGGACTCTCAAGAGTCTTCTCCAACAACACAGTTCAAAAGCATCAATTCTTCAGTGCTCAGCTTTCTT
>NW_011494956.1:10793518-10820579 GCF_000754665.1 Bison bison bison | reverse complement strand
AATGGACTGGTTGGATCTCCTTGCAGTCCAAGGGACTCTCAAGAGTCTTCTCCAACAACACAGTTCAAAAGCATCAATTCTTCAGTGCTCAGCTTTCTTCACAATCCAACTCTCACATCCATACATGTCACAGGAAAAACCATAGCCTTGACTAGATGGATCTTTGTTGGCAAAGTAATGTCTCTGCTTTTCAATATGCTATCTAGGTTGGTCATAACTTTTCTTCCAAGGAGTAAACGTCTTTTAATTTCATGACTGCAGTCACCATCTGCAGTGATTTTGGAGCCCAAAAAAATAAAGTCTGACACTGTTTCCCCCTTTTTGGGGGCATGCTGGGTCCCATGTGGGTCTTGACAGGCTGTGGGTGTTGAGATTCAGAATCAAAAGGGCCTCTGCTGGGGACATGTAAGATGCTCATCTCCACTGAGTCAGCTCTGATCTGACACCTTGTTTTATCTTCCTCCTGATAAATGGAATATTGCCTGCCATATCAGTAAACAAAGGATGTCATAGTAATCAGCGGTTGCAGCCCTCCAACTTGAGCCAGAAAGCTCTAAGGAAGCTCAGGAGGGAGAGTACCTGCCATCTAGTGGCTATCAGACTGTAGCCACCTCCCTAAGGTGCTTGCTCCCTGGGGAAACTCAGGATGAGAAAGCACAGGGCACTGGCCCCAGATAGCTGAGGTGCATATCAAAGGAGTGATGTCAGTGAGTCTAGATCTTGCACTCTTCTATACATAGAAGAGCACTAAATTCCTTAACTTGAGATATGTGGTTTAATTAATTATCTTTAATTGAGAGTAATCTTCTGATGCTCTGACTACCTGCCTTTTGTTGCAAAGCTCCTATGTTTCCTGGCTTTCCCCCTTGCCTCCTAGGAGCAATTCTCTCAGGGTGACTTGACTGGATAGCATTTTTATTTTTTTGGCTACACCACATAGCATGTGGGATCTTAGTTCCCCAACCAGGAGTTGAACCCTTGTCCCTTACATTGGAAGTGCAGAGTCTTAACCACTGGACCACGAGGGAAGTCCCTTTCAGGGTTACTTGAGATGCTGCCTCCTGGGCTTGATGTCCTAAAAATTCCTGCAAAATAAAACATAATTCTGAACTTTTAAGTTGTGAATAAGTTTTTAGTCAACATTCCCAATAACCCTGTGAGATTGGTATTACCTCCATTTTATAAAGGAGGGCAAGCAGAGGTCTAGATAGATTGAAAGAATTGACTAAGATAATCTATTGGTTACATAGTGTCAGGACCATGGCATTAAGCCCAGAACCCCTTGAACCCAATCTCAAGATCTGTCTTAGGGCAAGCTTTGGGTAATTGGCTTTATTTGGATGGCTTCTTTAGAGACAACTGAAAAATCTCACTTTTGTGAGATTCTACAATTCTCCTGTACACACACAGAGCTTGCTAGCCTCTCTCCTGATCCACATGCCAGTATGCACTGGAATAGTGGTATATGGGTCATCCTCAGGCTGGGGCAATTTAGTTCATGACTTTGAGATAACCCACACACTAAACAATTGAGTATTTATGGATAGCAAATGACAGATGGAAAGAAAGAAAAAATAGGAATGGTGGATACATGTATGGAAAGATGGACAGAAGGAAAGTGAAACCATCAGATGGCATTTTCAGGGATAGGGGGACTATGAGGAGCTCCAGCCCTTTATGTCTCAGCACAGAAAGAGTTCAGTGAGAGTCAAGATGATAGATAAGAAGTGATTTATTAGAATAGGAGGCTTGTGAGGCTTACAGGTAGGTGAGCGATGCCATGCCCTGAGAACTTAATGGGCTACCGTTTTATGATCAAAGGAAGAGTGGGGAGAGGGAAGAAACCACCTTCTTCCTCATTCTTGAGTAGATGTCATGCTTCCATCATCAGCTCCTCTCCCAGGTTGGATAAAGGAGTTGTTTTGTCCCTGATCCATGATCCAGCCAGGACTGTCATGGCACTGTGGAAAAATTATTTCAGGTCTCAGTACAGTGAGGGTCTTTGACTTTGAGATGTCGCCTTTCCATAAATTATTGTTTTTTATGTGTGCAGAGAGCATATCCTAGGGGTCATTAACGTACCTTCCTGGGCAGGATGTGGGTCTCCTGCCACCATTATTTTACTATTTGGGGCCTGTCTCTTGCTTCTATTGCAGAGTTTTGTTGCTAAGCAAGCCTGCTTGGTTTTGTGGTTAAGTAAACCTGCTTTCTTGAATAATCATTAACTTACAGGGGTTTCCCATACTTTTTTTTTTCCTACTTAGGTCTTCTAATGAGATTAACTATAGAATGATCTGCTTTGTCCCTTTACTCTGTCCCTATCAAAAGGAGAGAGGAAGGGAAGGAAAGCGCTGGTCCACTCACACTGATAGCAGCCATCAAGTAGATAAGGATTAATGACTCAACCGTCTCTTCCTCACTTTTTCAACCCAATTAAAACAGTGTAACTTAAGATTCATCTTTTGTGAATCTTTCCATGTGTGAGTCACACACATGGGATTTGCATTTAAAGCTCTCTAATTGGTACCTCTAGCAAGAGATATATATTGCCACTAATTAAGTGATGGCAAATGCCACCCTGTTTTGAGAGACACACCCTCTTTCTATTTGGGTGATGTCAGAATACCTGCTCATTGGAACTGAAGTGCTGCTAATTGCTTTAGGCGTTGGAGGTGCTGGGAAAGCAAATGAACGCTGACTTCATTTGTCAAGGTGCTGGGCATTGTGCCAGGACCTGTGGACATCACTGTGACTAGGATACTCCCTCTCCATGAATTGGGGGAAGGAGAGGCAAGGAACCAGTTAATGGCAATGCAGCAGTCCTATAACCTGAGAGCAGGCAGTGCAGGAGGATGAAGGGTTCAGAGGAAGGCCATTGGGGGAGGTGGGGCATCTGGGAGGTTGAACAGACAGGAGGCAGGAAGAAAGGAGTATGAGGAGAGGGGTAGTCAACACCATGAGGGCAAAGCCATGGGTCATGGAGGGAGCCAGAGTCTTTGGGTGGCTTCCGTGATCTTGTGGTTAGGAGAACTGCTGATGGACCCAAGGCAGGGAAGCACAGGACCAGATTTGCCCTTAGGCAGGCTTACCTCCACCGAGACAGAGATCCTATCCCACCCTCACTCCCAAGCAAGGAATAAAAATACTTTTTGAAATGCTATGACATTTATTGTAGTTAGGAAGCATTTTATTGTAAGAACGGACACCCACTCAAACTAGTACAAATTTTCAAAAATTATGGTTGGGGGAAGAATTACTGACAGGCTTCACATGGCAGCCTCAGACACCCTGCAGCAAGAAGGCTGGCAAGTTAGTGAAGGTGTGATGAGCAGGACCTGGACTGGAGAACAGGAGTGGGGAGCAGCCTGTATGTTCCCACCAGCCTCTTGGGGTGCTTCTCTTCTCTCTGTATGTTGGCTCCCAGATCCTCTGTCTCCTGGCTGATTAGCTTTCTTGGATTTTAATAGCTTTCCAGCTCCTTCTAAATGTTGGGTTGGGTGATCACTACATGAACACCAGCCCCAACTCCTTATGAACTTTCACCTCAAGTACCCATTACCAAACACATTATAGTTTCTCAGCCTCTTAAATGAAAGTTTAAAGATCCAATTAATTGGCCCAGCCTACTCCACCCACAGATTCCCTGATCTAGGCAGCTCTACCAGGGGATGAAGTGAGAAGGGAAAATTGGACATAACAAGCAAAAGAACAGCCTGTCATTAGAGTGACCTGTTTAGTAGGATGTAGTAACCTCACTGGAATATTTTGCAAGCAGTATGGTATGTTTTTACTTACAATTCACTTTTACCCAGGAGAAAATATTGTAGTTCTGAGGTTCAAGTTGCCTAGCAATGGCCAGAGGGTCAACTGTAGGGTATAAATAGGAAGATTCAAAGGATGAATCATCAGCCACTTGGTGCTGGGGCTTAGATTGAGTGTTAATGCAGTGTTTCAGAGGTGGAAGCAGAGAGACAAGAGCCGAGGAGTATTCTCAGGGTGCATCTGTGCTCTAGTTAAAGGCACGTTGAGGGAGGGGGGCAAGACCTAATTTCTGTGTAAATGGAGCAGAAATATCACACTGGTGTTTCCTCTATATAGATGCAAAGATGCAGGCATTTTCCAGAGGCTGAAATGTTGTGGAAAGGACAGGGTTCAACCTCGAGAGGAGTTGTAATGCCAACAGGGACGTTGTCTTATGAACTGATAAGAAGTCAGTTCTGAAGTTACAACCAAATGGAGCAAAGTATGTGCTGACTGGCCTCAGTCTGTTGAAACACAAAACAAAACATTTGTCGGGGAAGGGAAGAGATTAAATAGGAAATTATGGCCAAGCCACCATTGTCGGTATCTATTACTTCTTTCTGGAAAAGAGATGGTTCTCCAGTGTAGCTTGAAGATAGAGTTTGGAGGCGGTTCCTGGATGATTGTGTGCAAGACAGTAATCCCTAGTTGATGTAGATGATATCCATCAGTCCCGCCTCTTGGCTGGCCTTGCCCCTCAAACTATAGTCTCCAACCAAATGTAACTATTCGTGTTCCTCCCTCCACCCACTCCCCATGGTGTAACAGGTGCTTTACTATTGAGTCCTTGCCCATGCAATGTTCTTTTGCTTGGGACCCTCCATATCCTGTATCCCTGCTTAATTCCTCCTGCTTTTGACTTCAAATCTGCTTTCTCCAGGAGTTAATTCTGGGTTACCATGGTTGGATGAGTTCTTCTCCTCTCTTTTTCCATAGTACTCTTCTTTTCCTCTTCCTACCTATCTCTTACTATCCTGGTTTCATGGATCCTTTTCTACTCTGAGAGTCCCTTGAGAATAAGGCCTTTGTTGTTGTCCCGTATTTATTGAAGTATAATTTACACACAATACAATTCACTCTTTTTAAATATGCATATTGGTAAGTTTCAACAAGGCACACAGAGGTGTAACCATCACCACAATTGAGATACAGAATAGTCCCATCATCCCAGAAAGTTCCTTGTACTCCTTGGCAAGCGGACTCTAGCAGTTACCAATCTGTTATCTGTCCCAATACTTTGGCATTTTCTTGAATGTCATATGAATGGCATCACACAGCATGTAGTCTTTTGTGTCTGACTTCTTTCATTTCACCAGTGAAATACTTTGGAGATTCCCCTATTTTGTCATCTGGATCAGTTGTTGATTTCTTTTCATTGCTGAGTAGGTGTCCATTATATGGATATATTGCAATTTGTTTATCCATTTGCTAGATGATGGCCACTTTAGTTTCCACTTTGGCACAATTCTGAACAAAAAGTCTATGAAAGTTTACCTGCAAGGGTTTTTATGTAATTTGTGTTTTCATTTCTCTTGGGTAAATACTAGGAATGGAGTTGCTGAGCCATTTTATAAGAAATTGCTAAACTGTTTTCGAAGTGGTTTTATTATTTTACATTCTTACCAGCAATGGGTGAGTTTCAATTGCTTTACATCTTCATCACAACTTAGTGTTGTCGGTCTCATTTTAACCATTCAGCAGTGACATGGTGATATCCCACAGTGGCTTTAGCTTATGTACTCAGATAACTATTAATGCTGAATATCTCTTCTCATTCTTATTTGCTGTTTATGTATTTGCTCTGGTGATAAGTGTGTTCAAATTTTTGCCCCTTTGAAAGCAGATTATTTGTCTTTGTTTTGCATGAGTTCTTTTTAAATTTTGGATACAAGCCCTTTATGGGATGTGCTTATTTAATGTTTTCTCCTATTTCTTTTATAAAGTTGAATGAATCAATTTTATCTTTTATAATTCATACTTGCTTTTGTCCCTTCTAATAAATCTTCGCCTAACCTAAGGACTCTCAGGGTTTTTTCCTATACTTTTTTTTTCAAGGTTTTGTAGTTTTAACTCCTACATTTAAGACCATGATCTATTTAGAGACACTTTTTTGTGTGTGATGTGTGGTAAGTAGGATTGAAGGGTTTTGTTTTGTTTTGTTTTTGCTTATGGATATCCAAAGCAGCATTTAATGAAAGGATTATCTTCTCCCCCATTGAGTTATCTTGGAACCTTTGTCAGAAGTTAATTGACCATATGTATGTATGTCTGTTTCTATACTCTTCAGTCTTTCTTTTGATCTATATGTCTATCTTTATGTTAGTATCACACTGTCTTGATTAAAGTAGCTTTATAAGAAGTTTTAAAATCAAGTAGTTTAAGTCCTCTAACATTGCTCTTCTTTTCAAAATTGCTTTGACTATATCAGGTCTTTTCCATATAAATTTCAGGATTAGCTGCTTATCCGTTTTATTTTGACTTGGGTTGCACTGACACTTACAGATCAAGTAGGACAAAGTTTACATCTTAACTATATCAAGTTTACTAAATTGTGAACATTGCCTATCTTACAACTAAGACCTCTCCAGGTCTTCATTAAATTCTCTCAGAAATATCTTAGTGTTTTCAATATACAGATCTTACATGTATTTTGTGAAAGTTTTTTAGTATTTTGTGAAAGTTATTTCTAAATGTTTGTGTTTTTGATGCTATAATATTCATATTTTTAAATTTAAACTTCCAACTGTTTATTTCTAATACATAGAAATACAATTGATTTTTATAGGTCAACTTTCTAACCTGTGACTTTCATAAACTCATATAGTAGTTCTAGTGGCACGTTTGTAGATTCCATAGAATATGCTTCACTGATAAGCATGTTCTCTGAGAATAAAAACAATTTAACCTTTTCATTTCCAAACCAAGTGGGTAAACATTCACTCTTTAATCATTATGATGTTAGCTATAGGTTTTTATAAAAATTCTTTAGCTGAGTAAGTTTCTTTCTACTCTTTATTTGCCAGTGGCTTTAGTTATAAATGGATGTTGAATTTTGTCAAATGCTTTTTTCAGCGACATTTTTCCCCATTTGACTGCCAATGTTTAGACTCTTTTTGCACATTGTAAGTACTCCATAGATAGTTGTTGAATGAATGAAGCTGAGCTAAACACCTCTGAAGTGTTAGGTACATCTCAGCCACTCAGAGCATGAGATGAGCTAGGGGGACTTGAGAGTATTTAAATGCCTCGTTGTACCAGGGGTACTAGATTTGACTAAATGATCATGCAGTTTTTCACACTATTCCAATGAAGTGTCTCTATTTTACAAATGAGGGAAAAGTAATGTACGGAAAGATTAAAATCTATAATATTGTCAGGATGTGGGGAAGAATTTCTGTGTTTCATTACTTGACAAAAATAAAAAAGACAGTCATTAAGTTCAGAACACCAAAAATATAGAAAGGAGGCTGGTTCCAAATAAGATGCAAGTTAAAATGGAGGACAACTCAGCCATTTGATGGAATAAATGAATCAAGAATCCAACTGGTCTGGATACAAGGAACGGTGTTCTTGAACTGGTGGACCTCTAAGAAGGAAAAGTAATCCTTGCCCAATACTTGGATTAGCCATGAACTGTATCCTCATAATCAAAATAATGTCAATTTTAAGTACTGATTTGCAACCCTGAGGATTTGATCTATACACAAAACAAAGATTTCATTTGGGTTACTCATCAAGATGCAAATGTTTATCAATGTTGACAAAACAGAAGTTGAGATAGATCTGAAAGAAGTTAGAAAGTAGTAGAGGAATGAAGAAATTTTAGGACAATGAACCTTCTTATTTTCTAAAAATGGAATGTTTAAACCCCTCTGAGACTCAGGTCCTCACCTGTACAGTGATATGAAGGGGTATCTAGAGGGGTTGTTGGGAAGACTAAAGAATGTATCTTAACTACCTGATGTGTGGTAGGTACTCAACTAACAGTAGTAGTGATAGAGAGGAAAATCCTCACTAATGAGGAAGAGGCGTCAACTTCTCAAAATTATGAAGCACCTTTCCTGAAGACATTGTCACTGCCCAAAGAGCAGGGGTGAATCTGAGTGATGAAAAGTCAGGGGCTATGTATCCAGCCCAGGGCACCTGAATGGCATGACAACCCTATGGGTGGCGTCATCATCCCCATTTTACAACTGAGCGAGTTGAGATTCTGAGTGGCCAACGGACTTTCAGGGGATCAGCCCTCAAGTGACTAAGCCAGGGCGGAAACCCAGCAACTATGACTCTAGATTCTGTTGTCTGCCACTGAGCCGAGTGGCACGTGAATCTGAAGCATTGGGTGAGCTCCTGGCATATCTTTTGTACACATTTCTAATGAATAGGCCCCTGGGTTTAATTAAAGGAAAAAAAAAAGATTAATTATTTTTCCCAACAGTTGCAAATTATTTACATTTCATTTGTGTTGATGGCTAATAAAAGAGCAGACGAGCATGGGGACAGCCCAGAGTGGCTATAATTCTTCCAGAGTCCATAATGAAGTACTGGTTTGAAGGCCAACGTGTGAGCAGGGATGAGCCCGCTGCCACATTCAGACCTGTTCTAGGCAGAGAGGCTGTCTTCCCTGGGCTTGATTCAACCTTCAGAGATAGGTTTCAGGGATTTATTTTCTCACACTGCTAGGCCAAAAGTCTGAAATCAGATGGTCAGCAGGACCATGCTTGCTCTGAAAGTCTCCCTGATAGCTTTCGGTCATTCCTCAGGTGTGGAAGCAAGGCTTCAGTCTTCAAATGGTGATCTCCCTGTGTGTATGTCTGTCCCTCTCTATGTGCAAATTTCCCCCTTTCATAAGGACACCAGTCATTTTGGATTAGGGCCCACTCTAATAACCTCACTTTACTTGATTCAGTTCAGTTCAGTCACTCAATCGTGTCCGACTCTTTGCAACCCCATGAATCGCAGCATGCCAGGGCCCCCTGTCCATCACCAATTCCATAAAGACCCTATCTTCAAATAAGGCCACATTCCAAGGTACTGGAGGTTAAGAATACAATGTTCTGGGAGGATATACCTCAACTACTAACATATTTTAAGTGTATTAATTGTATATTATATAGTGTATCATTCAGCTGGTCAAATTATTGAAGAGCATCTTCAGATGCTAGGTGATTTAGACAATTTAGATAGACTCAATCTTTCATTGATCAGAAAATATTCAAATGTGTGCTATATCTTCACACATATTTTGGTACTTATCCATATATATGAATATAAAGTTCAGTTGGAGAAGACTCTTGAGAGTCCCTTGGACTGCAAGGAGATCCACCAGTCCATTCTGAAGGAGATCAGCCCTGGGATATCTTTGGAAGGAATGATGCTAAAGCTGAAACTCCAGTACTTTGGCCACCTCATATGAAGAGTTGACTCATTGGAAAATACTCTGATGCTGGGAGGGATTGGGGGCAGGAGGAGAAGGGGACGACAGAGGATGAGATGGCTGGATAGCATCACTGACTCGATGGACTTGAGTCTGAGTAAACTCCGGGAGTTTGTGATGGACAGGGAGGCCTGGCGTGCTGCGATTCATGGGGTCGCAAAGAATCGGACATGACTGAGCGACTGAACTGAACTGAAAGTTCAGTAATAACTCCTAATGATGGATCAGATAAGGTTGAGGTAAAAAAATCCCCATATGCAGTTGTAATCTGCTATTTTGTTGATTGATAACAAGCTTTTACTCTGAAACATCTATGAATAGTAGCATTTGAGAAATAAAGCTTTGGATCAATTATTTAAAATATCTACACTAGGCATCTGCGTGCTTCCCTGGTGGCTCAGATGGTAAAGAATCTGCCGGCAATGTGGGAGATCCAGGTTCGATCCCTGGGTTGGGAAGATCCCCTGGGAAGAAAATGGCAACCCACTCCAGTATTCTTGCCTGGAGAATTCCATGGACATAGGAGCCTGGCAGGCTATAGTCCACGGGTTGGATAGTTGCAAAGAGTTGAATGTGACTGAGTGACTAACACACATACACACACATGCTAGGCATCTAGAAATAGAAATAATGGGATTTTAGCAAATTCATAATAGTATTATGGATTAGTTATTCAAATGATGATATTAAAAGTCAGTCTTTGATTTATTGTTTCCATTGTTTTCCAGTGAACAAGCACAAACCATGGATTGAGACTTCGTATCATGGAGTCATAACAGAGAACAATGACACAGTCATTTTGGACCCACCATTGGTCGCCCTGGATAAAGATGCACCGGTTCCTTTTGCAGGTGAGATGATGGCTTTGCATGGTCGGGCCCCACTCACTTGAGAGGTGTGTCAAGAAACCTCCACGAAGATTTTTTTGCTGTTGTCACCACCTGTGCCTTTCACAGATGAGTTTGTGCTTTCAAAGCTGGGCTTTCAAAGCTGGGTTTCTTCTGATTTCTGGTAAATTCTGTACCTCGTTATGGTTTTTCTCCTTGGTGTTGCCGCCAATGCAAGACCCTTATATCTTCTTTTTCTGAGAAATGGTGTATGATATATTGCTAAGATGGTCCCTAGAGTTGGAAAAGTTGGGCCAGCAAGGTCCATAGGGGAATTTTCTCTCTAGAAAGATCACTCATACACATGAGAAGATGTGAGACCCACTGTCCCCACTACTCACGATCATGGGCAGATGAAGACTTGTAACTTGGTGGATTGACAAGAGAAAAAGGAAAGAAAAAAGTATCAGGAGTTATTTGTTAAGGGTCATGTCCTTGAGCTTCAAAATGGATGTCCCATTTGGAGAAGGAATCTGGAGGCAGGGCCGTTTTGTCCTTGCAGCTTGTAACTAAAGAGCCTTCTCAGTGTCATCAAGATGACCACTGCTTCCTCCTCTAACCTCCTGCAAGGGCCAAGTCCCCAGGAGGGTGTGTAAAGAAGATGGCTATGTCTCATGTTTCTATAGATTTTGGCAAAGAAAAGGGGATGGGTGATGGCAGGGGGAGGAGGGGTTGGACAAAGAATTTCTGAAGATGCCTACATCATGAGTGATATTGTTAACATTTTATAACTGTCAGGAGGAAGACAGGAAATTTAATGAAGGTTTTCAAGATTTCTGGAAGATTGCTTTATGATAGATGGGTGCCAAGCTGAGGTTTTCACCGTGATGAAGTCTATTTTTCCTGACAGTTTGTCTGTTACTTTATGAGCTGCTTGGGCAGAAAAAAATTGGCTCTTTCACACTTCTAAGAGATAAGCTTTGTGAAGGCCTTTTCTTCATTACAGAACATTTTATAAAGTAAGGAATGAGGGGTGAGTAAAATAGGGAAATTCAGCCTTATGTGAAGATAAACCCATAAGTATTCTTGCAGAGCATGGGGGAGACTCTCAGAAGAAGGCTTCATCTTTATTTTATGCAGAATGGTAGCCACAAAGAGTACCTAACTGTGACTTCCATGGTGTTTAGAGTTGGGGCATTTCCATATATTTTCCAGCCATCCTCAGAGGTCCCAACTCAACCAAATGCCACTTGGCAGTGTAAATCCCATGCTGTCTTTTCCACAAAAGATGAAATGTCTTCCCCAGACCTTCTTTGCCAGTCCCAGGAATATTCCAACTCATCCCTTTCTTGGACATAACTAAACTATATTGGGGTTAATCAGCAATTCTCACCAACCCTCTGGAAACAAACACTAGCAAAATTGTTTGGGTTATGAGAATGTTTGAATTGGCATGTGACATGTGCTTTTAAAAATGAAGTAGAGACAACATTTAGAAGTTGAGATGTTTTGCATAAAACTGCAGGATTCTGGTTTATCTTGATGAGTCAGATCTGAAGTATCTGAAGTACTGAGTTGTGGCTTCCCTGGTTAGATGGAGTATGTGCAGGTCCTTTATTTATCTTTCCATTCAAGTGTGTGAACCCTGTTTAAGACATAAGAGAGAAAACTAACGACGTATTAAATGAGAAGTACATGGATGCTGTTAAGTCACTGTAGTGTAGTGGGGCTAACACTTAAAAAGATGAAGGATGCGTCTGAGTATTCATTGCGTCTGCATCAGTGTAACCCTGCTCTCGTCCAGTAGTGAACTAGGAAACTGAGGTTGTTGATTAAGCTGTTCTACAGTTAAGTTAGAGACTCTGTAATGTAAAGACCAAAGTGGGAAAAAAAATTTTTAAGCAAATCTGGTGTTGGGAAGTTTGGATTTACAATGACTTACCTTCCTTGGTTGTTGACCTGAAGGACACTTAATCATTTCACCTGAAGATTGACTAAAGGATTTTCTTCAATTCTAAATCCATCAAATACTCTAAGCTTGGAGTTGAATTGTAACCATTAAATGTGACCACAGGTTTTCTGACATTTCTTGAATGTAAGGTTGACTTCTAAGTGAAGCCCTGAGTAGTCTCTCTCAAGACAATTTCTACACTCTTCTTGATACTTACGGCTGAATTTTTAAAAAATCTAGCTTAACGCATCAAAAATATAATCTTCCAAGCTCTTAAGAGTGAAAAATAAAGGTGCTTTTGAGAATGGTCAAAGCTATTTTTCTCGGCATTATTTATGATCGGCTCTAAGGACACAGACACTAACCATCCATCCATGCTGCAGGCATTTATTTTAAAACATTTATCTTAAAAAGAAAATACTGAAGATTTATTTCAGATTCCTATCATTCTCATAAAATTGAAAAATTCGTATCTAACAGCTCCATCACTTCGCGAAGTCAACTGCAGCTTCTGGTGTCCCTTAGCAACTGCTCTGGTGTTGTGTGTCAGGTTTCCACCCTCATCCCAGTGGTCTTTATTTCCACTTAGCCGGTGAGATGAGCTTTAAGCTCATGGGGGGATGGTTCCAACCATGTCACTTTTGCTCTGTCTTGTTTCTCTTGAGATGTCCCCCCTTTAAAAAAAGTTTTTTAATAAAAAATTCCTATGTAAGGTATCATTCATTTAAATAAAAATCATGATTGCATTTTGTGGATACATGCAAAATCCAGGGGTATAAAACAGCTTTTATTGTGTATCTCCTGATTATGACAATCATGTTTATTATAGAATATGTGAACATTTCTTACACCCAGAAAGAGCCTCGGTAACATTATAGCATATTTCCTTCCAGTCATTGTTCTACTTTGTTTTAATCTAAAAATTTTGATCACAGTTCATAGTCAATGTTATAACTTATTTTTCCTGCTAAACTAAGGAATATATACCATTTTATTAAGTACTCTTCTGCAACTCATTAAATGGCTGCATGATTTCTGACTCAATGAATATTCTATAGTTTACTGTTATTTTATTTTTTTCCAAATTTATTGAGATATAATCGACATATAATGTGTAATATAAGGCATACAATGTGTTGCCTTGATACAGTTGCATGTTGCAAAACGATTACCCCCACATAGTGTTAACTAACATCTCCACCACCTCACATAATTGCCACTTATTTTTGTGGTGAGAATATTTAAGGTCTACTGTCTTAGCAGTTTTCAAGTACATAATACAGTATAACTTTCATCACCATGCTGTGATCCATTAGATCCCCCAAGTTTATGACTGGAAGTTTGTACGCTTTGACTGACATCTCCCTATTTCCTTACTTCCAACCCCTTTTAACCACTATTCTGCTGTTTCTATGAGTTCAACTTTTTTAGATTCCATATATAAGTGACGTCTCAGTATTTGTCATTCTGTCTGACTTATTTCACTGAGCGTTACTGCCCTCCAGGTCCATCCATACTGTCACAAATGGAAGGATTTCCTTCTTTCCTTCATGGCTGAATAATGCCTGTGTATATTTCTTTATTCATTCATCCACTGACTGACAGGTAGTTTCTGTATCTTGGCTATGGTGAATAATGCTGCAATGAACCTGGGAGTACAGATACCTCTTCAAGACTGCTATCATTTCCTTAGGATATATAACCATAAGTGAGATCGCTAGATCATATGGTAGTTCGGGTTTTAATTTTTGAGGAACCTCCATGCTGTTTTCTGTGATGGTTATACCGATTTACATTCCCATCGACTGTACTTTAGGGTTTCTTTTTCCCCACATCCTCACCGGCACTCATTAACTCTTGTCTTCTTGGTGATGGTCATCCTAACTGGTATGAGATGATGGACAATTTGTCTATTTCTGGTCTTTCTTATTACAACATGTGTCTGTATTTCTGATTCTATCATTTGGATGGATTTCAGGATTAGAATTAATTGGTCAAATATTTTAAAGTTCTGAAACACATTAAATTGCTTTCCAGAAAATTTGAATGCACTTGCAGTCACATCCACACAAATCTCTCATTCCCTGACCGTATATGGCTCCTTCTAATGGTGTGGAATCTTATTTTATGGCAATAAGATGCAATCACCAATTACATAGTCTCAGTCTTTTTTATTTTTAAGTGTTTATTTATTTGGCTGCTTCGGGCCTTAGTTGCAGCACATAGGATCTTTTGTTGTGGTATGTGTGATCTAGTTCCCTGACCAAGGTTCAAACCCAGGCCCCCTGCATTGGGAGCGTGAAGTCTTAGCAATGGGCCACCAGGGCGGTCCCAGTAGTCTCACTCTTTTCTTTCGTCGAATAAATACATAAGCTTCCCAGGATTATTGTATTGGTTAAATTTAAAGAATGTTGCAATGGTTCAAGATATAGTAAACCTTTTGTTGATCTGAGTTTCCTTTTCACAATGCTTGTCTTCCTTTCATAGAGGAGATCACTAACTCACAGGCAGCCGGAGAAAATTGCTGTGTCCCAGAGTAGGCCAGCCGTGGGTCTGGGAGGGGAGTGTGGAGACTCATACTTGCTGTGAGTTCCCATTCCCTGTGATATTTCTGTTTGATCCCTGCCCCAGCTGATTAGCAGAGACACTCTCTCTCAGTCAATGAAACCTCTCTCAGACCTCAATCAAGTCCGTTAGACCCAACTCAGTTCTCAACCTGGTGTCTAAGCTCAGCAGACACGATCTAAGAGAATCAGATACAGAAGAATCCTTGAATCATAATGAAAATTCTGTCCAGTGCATGGCGAAAAAATGATAATGAAAGCAAGCTGGGCACACCGTGAACTTATTAAATTCTGCATGAGCCCCACTGAGGCCTGTTAGGAAACTGTGGAGACTTTTAAATTTGAAGGGAATTAGATTACCTTTCAGAGATAATAGAATTGCTCATTTGTCTACATTGGGCCAGTCTGGACTTGTCTTTTGTGAGGATAGGGCTGCAGAGAATGATCAGGCATAATTGGCTGGCTTCTCAGCCTGGGTGACTCTCTGAAGGCTGCCCAGAAAATTGCCTGGGATATTATTTGGCCTGGTTTGATTAGCTGGTTATAGCAGAAGGGACTTTTCCTCCATGGTTATCTCTCTGGGTCCTCCTTGTTCTGCTCAGCATCTACCAATCTATCTCCCTCCTTGTCTTTGGACCCAGCCAGGGCCTTTGTTCATGCTTTGGACTCCACAGCTGTCTGAGGCAGAGACCCTCCTCGGGGGTCTGTACAGCAGTGGTGTCTTATGATGATAAAGGAATCCTACTTGTGAACAGTCCCAGGCTCTGATCAGATACACATGGATTCACAGTTAGGCTCTGCCATTGACAAGGTGTATGGTCTCAGATAAGGAACTGAACACCTCTGAGGGGTTGCTAAGTCGCTTCAGTCCTGTATGACTCTGTGTGACCCCATAGACGGCAGCCCACCAGGCTCCCCCGTCCCTGGGATCCTCCAGGCAAGAACACTGGAGTGGGTTGCCATTTCCTTCTCCAATGCATGAAAGCAAAAAGTGAAAGTGAAGTCGCTCAGTCGTGTCTGACTTAGCAACCCCATGGACTACAGCCTACCAGCCTCCTCCATCCATGAGATTTTCCAGGCAAGAGTACTGGAGTAGGGTGCCATTGCCTTCTCCGCTCTGAGGGGTAACTTATTTATATTTAATAAAATAGGGGTAAACACAGTACCTGGGGCTTCCCAGGTGGCTGGGTGGTAAAGAACCTGCCTGCCAATGCAGGAGATGCAGGTTTGATCGCTGGGTTGGGAAGATCCCCTGGAGAAGGAAATGGCAACCCCCTCCATTTTTCTGGCCTGGGAAACCCCATGGACAGAGGAGCCTGGCAGACTACAGTTCATTGGGTTACAACAATCAGACACAACTTAGCGACTGAATGACAACAAACATAGTACCTACTCCTGGGTTAATATGTGGATTAAATAAGGTACTAATACCAAGTGCCAAGAGCACTAGCAGCCAAAGGATGCCCAGTGTATCATGGTTCTGATAATCCTAGCAATGGTAGTAGTGAGAGTAATCAAGAGTAACAATAATTCTCACAATCATCAATAAGCTGTGTTTTATTCATTTTAGCTTGATTATAATGAAGTGACATAATATGTGGTGCTGATATTAAGGAAAGAAGAAAAGCAAGTTCAGGGATTTTTGGAAGGCTTGATGTAGTCACCCACTTGTACCATCAAGCTATGCTGCCTGGATTGTCTGCTTATGTGGCAACCAGTTGACTAATGCTGGGGAAAATCATTTATGAATTGTGTGGAACTCTGGAAATTTTAGTTGAAAAGTAATGTCCTTATGTTCTACCTATCATTTATCCCTGTGGAATAACCTATTAGTTGTGAACCGTGTGCTCCTTTGTTATAAATGCATACATGCGCACACACACACACACACACATACAGAGGTGTGTGTGTGCAAGGTGGTCCATGCACAGAATTACATCCAAGCCTTTCACCAACCTTGTAGAACAAGTGGGTCAGCTATTATGATTTTGTTTTGCAAATAAGGACATTGAAACTTGGAAAAATTAGGTAACTGTTCTAGGTTGCCAAGCTAAGCCCTGTCACTCAATTCCAGACCCTCAGACTCCAAGTCCTGCCTCCTGTCCCCTCTGCCAGTTTTCCAGTGTGCGAGGCATATCTCACTGGCAGTGCAAGATTCCCATGGTACCTGGACATACTGTTAAAGAAAGTTGAATTCCATGTTAAGTCATTCCCATTTAAGTTATTTTTCGAATCTTTCTGAATCTATCAAGGAGAAATGTGCAGTTGCGAGGATCAAAATGTCTTTAGCACTCTCAAATACTTGCTAATCTGTCTTTTTTGACAAAGACAGAGCAAGGTCCATCCCATAGCACTCCATGGGCAACCACGTTGTGCTAGAATTTTAATAACATTCTGTTGTATTTTATTTAGATTATACTCTATTTGAGGCACATATTGCTGGCTTTTTAGTTTTCTTTCTGATTACATTTACTGAAGTTTTAAAAGCCCAATTTAAAGAAAAAGTTTAAGTAAGTAAGTATTTAGGTAGTTTATGGCAGCAGCAAAATCTGTGAAAGAAGTCTTTGACTGAGTACCACATGGGATACTGTGGAACAGCCACATCTGGGCATCACTGCCCCATCCAGCAACCTCAGGACCACCTGTACTGGACACAGCCATCTTCAGTCTGTCTCAGCCCACAACTCTCTGAGCTCTTGCCCAAGCAGCAGAGGGGCCGTCTATGTCAGCCTCACCGTGGATGTGCCTTTGTGTTCCAAGATGGTTGGTGTACGGGGTTATTCCTGAGGACCAGAGGCTGGGGTCGCATCCTGTTCTCTGAGCATCGCTTGGTCTCAACCAGAGTTCAGTGAAGAGCAGGCCAGGCAGAGAATTGGGTTCAGACTTAGCTCTGGAATCTACAATGTGGGCTGTTGCCTTGGACCTCACAGAGTTGGAATCTAGCATAAACAGGAAACAGAAGAATATGGACCAGCATCTATGCATTCAAGTACTTAACATCTTAGGCTTCCCTGGTAGCTCAGCTGGTAGAGAATCTGCTTGCAATGCAGGAGACCCCAGGTTGATTCCTGGGTCAGGAAGATCCGCTGGAGAAGGGATAGGCTACCCACTCCAGTATTCCTGGGCTTCACTGGTGGCTCAGCTCGTAAAGAATCTCCAGGCAATGTAGGAGACCTGGGTTTGATCCCTGGGTTGGGAAGATCCCCTGGAGAAGGAGATGGCATTGGGCTTCCCTGGTGACTCAGATGGTGAAGAATCTACCCGCAATGTGGGAGACCCAGGTTCAATCCCTGGGTTGGGAAGATCCCCTGGAGAAGAGAATGGCTACCCACTCTAGTATTCTTGTCTGGAGAATCTCATAGACAGAGAAGCCTGACAGGCTACAGGTATAACCTGAACAGACTTTTTGGCCAACCCAATACATGTTAATAGAATAAAAATAAAGAACAAAAGAAAAAGAATAAAAAAGAATAAAACAGTATACCCATATTTCTAAAACCCTGCCAGACTATTTTTATTCATGTCTAGATACATAGTTCTTATTCATCTGGAGTATATATGGTTCAGTCTTTGTGTTTTTTTCTTTTCACAGAACATTTTCCAAGCAGATTGAAACATATTCAAAAATACTAACATGTAGGCATAATTATATATCATATGGCCATATCATGGTTTACTTCACTTTTCCACTATGTTTTGTATATTTGAGTTGTTTACACGATTTTTCCATTAAAAAAATAACACTGCCGTGGGCAAGTTTGTTTAAAACACCTTTCTTATATAAACATAGGAGTCAGGATTTTATGTTTATGGTTTAGTTCATAAATAGAAAAAAACAGATGTGTTCTGTTTTCAGTGACAGATTTGAGCTTGTGTTGTCAAATGTTTTTGCTGATATAATCTGTGTTTGCCCAATTTCCAAGCAGATGGCAGGGTTCAGATTAGACATAGACAGGGAAGTAAGGGCTAGACAGGAGTCCCATACTTGTTTGCAGCCTGTGGCAGAGTCCTTGGTCCCATCTCTGTAGTCTTCAGGCCTCCATCCCTATGGTGAAGTCTCCCCCTCACTATAGTGACTGTGATCTGAAAGTTTCCAGCTATAGGTCAGCTGTGATTTGAGAACAATACAGGAGTTATTTGAAAGCCAAAAAAAAAGTGAGGGTGCAACAACCAGTCGGTAAACCAGAAGATCTGGTCAAGTTGATGCTTGGGATCACGGGGGAGATGGGGTGGGAGGTGACTATGAAAAGGTTCATGTGCAGTCCCCAGAAGTAGAAAGGCTTATCAGACCGCATCTGTGCTCCTGATTCTGCTGCTGCTGGAGGGGTTTTCTGGGCAGACTGGGAGAAAGAAAGACCTGATGCATCCATCACTCTGGAATTAAAGTGTTGTTTATCTCTGCTCCTTGGTTCTCTTTGTTCTACCCACTTGGTAGCTGCCAGCCTTGACAGTGATTGATGTGGAATTGGGGGCATAATGGGGGTTCTTTCTTGGTCATCCCTTCACAGGCACTGCATCCATTCCAGTTTTCTCCTTTCATGAATTTTCAGTCTCCCTTCTGTCTGCTGAGGGCTGAGTGCTTCAGGAGGCAGATCTTAGCTCCACAGGGGTGGACAGGGGCCATCACATCATCCTCAGAGGCCAGGAGACTTGGGCACGAAGCCTTCACTCACTGAGCAGAGAACACAGCACTCCTCCTGCCATACTTTGTAGGGTGAAGCCACTCTGCCCAATGGAGACTAAGGAACTTCCCTGGATCTCTGTTGCCCATGACTTTGGGGTCTTTGCCCTGAATTGTTTCTCTCAGTTGTGACAAAGGCTTCCACTTTTTTCTTCTTGTTAATTATTCTCTTTCTTTGTCCACCCGAAACTGAAGCTGTCTTTGTGTCCCCTGCCATGTGGCCTTTTGTGGTTGTTGGTTTTAACTTGTGTCATGTTGCAGGCTATGTGTCTGCTCAGCCTTGGTAGGTTTCAGATGGCCCATCTCATCTTAAAGATTCTACTGGTCAGTTCCCCTCCATCACACTCTGTGCTTAATCCTGGTATCCCAGGCCTCTCCACGGGAGCCTGGTTGGACTAGGTTCTTGGGCAGCAGCTAGAGACCCTATGGTGTGCTCACACAAGCTGTCTTGGTGTTGGAGGGTCAAGGATGGCTGGAGGAGGAATTCGAGCCAGAATACAGGGGAAGGAGCACAGGAGCCAAGGGGTGGTCAGTCAAGGAGGAAGAAGGGGATGACAACAGGGAATGGACTTCATGGTCTGACTGGAGGTAGGACACAATTCACCAATAACCCTGACCTTCTAGATGAGAAAACTGGCGAGGTCATGTTCCAGGTAAACCTAACACTTAAGGGGGAACCAGTGGATACTGTGGGGTGTTCTCCATCAATAAGACTGAAGAGTAAGGGACATTCAGGGAGAAAAATGCTGCTGGCTTCCCTAGGACCACAAGTTTCCAAAGTTGTGGGACTTTTGGTGCCAAAACTGAGAAGGTCCTGATAAACTGGAGTGAGTTCGTCACCCTAATAGGAGGAAGGTGGAGTCCCAGGTTGGAAAACTTGCATTCTGGAGAAAACTTGCCATAGGAGAAATCTTGATGTGAGAATTTCAAGTCTCCTGGATTCTGGATTAATGACAATATACTAAAACAAGATGAAAAGTGAATAATGAAATCAGTACTAAAGCAGAGTTGTTGCCAGCCATATGGTAACTGTGCCATTTGAAAACAGGTACCCCTTCTTTCAGATAGACACTGTCCTGCACCAGAGCACATGACTTGGCAAGTAGAGGAAGAGGTGGATTTTAACCCTAAATTGTCCCCTTGATCATACATCCTCATATAGGAAACAGCTTGCACACAGCACTGAAAGTTAAGTAACATTTATTTATTTATTATGGGGAGGTTTTGGGTATTTTGAGGGGGTGGGGGACTGCATCGGGTCTTAGTTGCAGCGTGAAGACTCCTCTATAGTTGAGGCATGCAGGCTCAGTAGTAGTGGCAGGTTGTGGGCTTAGTTGCCCTGTGGCGTGTGGGATCTTAGTTCCCCAATCAGGTATCGAACCCATGTCCCCTGCATTGGCAGGCAGATTCTTAACCACTGGACCACCAGGGAAGTCCCTTAACTAACACTTACTGAGCCCACACTACCTATCAGGCACTGTAGTAGGTATTTTACATACACTGCATTATTTACTTTTTACAGCAATTCTCTGAAATAGGCATTCTCCTTATCCCTATTTTATAGAAAGAGAGACTGAAGTTAAATCAGATTGTATGATTTGCTCAGACCGAGTAATAAAGGTGAAGTTGTAATCCAAATGGTGAAGTTGATGCCTCCTTTAAGTATTGCTGTCCAACAGACACTACAAAACTTAGGAGCATCGAACAAGAGCCATTAACTCTTTCCCATGGGTCTACTTATTGATTGGGCAGCTCTGTTCTTCTGAGTCACTCAGCTGATCCCAGCTGGGCTCACTCGGGTATCTGTGGACAGCTGGTGGGTAGATTGTAGGCTGGCTGGGCTCGGATGGCCTTGGCTGGGATGACACCATTGTCTGCCATGAAATCTTCCAGCACACTGGCTTAGCATGTCAGCAGGCTAGCCAGAGCATATATATTCCCGTGCTGATTGCAAAAACTTTTGACAGTTTGTTACTGTCCCACTAGCTAAACAAGTCACATGGTTAAGCCAGAGTAGGAGCAGACTACCGTAGGGCCTGGAGAGGTGACAACTTAGGGACACCAGTGCAGTCATTCTCTCCCTACCCTTAGGCTGCAATTATTCACATCCCTTCTTCATGCAAAATATGCTCACTGCATCCCAGAACTCCCCAAAGTGGAATCCAATCAGGCATCTGGCTTGAAGCCCAAGATTTTGTGATCCTCATCAAGTCTGGATGTAGCTCCTCTTGATCCAGAGACTTGTGAACTTTCTCTTCCCTCACAAAGCCTCCAGGGAAAGGCAAACCTCAGTAAACTCATCAAAAGGGGGAGAGATGGAGGCACATAGCCATCACTTGACTTACCTGTAGCAATCTTGATATTCCTGCCAGGAAAATAGTGCCAGGTTCCCCCATTCTGAGGGTGATTCTTTTCTGTAGGAGGGCTCCTCAGTTCACTGTTCTCTACTGCTCCCTGAGAACCACTGTTCTCTTTCACTGTCATTTAGTTAAACGTGTATGCAGCTCAGGAGGCAACAGTTAGAACTGTACATGGAAAAACAGACTGGTTCCAAATAGGGAAAGGAGTATGTCAAGGCTGTATATTGTCACCCTGTTTATTTAACTTATATACAGAGTACATCATGAGAAATGCTGGGCTAGAGGAAGCACAAGCTGGAATCAAGATTGCCCGGAATCAAGATCACCCTTAAGGCAGAAAGTGAAGAACTGAAGAGCCTCTTGATGAAAGTGAAAGTGGAGAGTGAAAAAGTTGACTTAAAGCTCAACATTCAGAAAATGAAGATCATGGTATCTGGTCCCATCACTTCATGGGAAATAGATGGGGAAACAGTGGAAACAGTGGCTCACTTTATTTTGGGGGGGCTCCAAAATCACTGCAGATGGTGATTGCAGCCAGGAAATTAAAAGACACTTACTCCTTGGAAGGAAAGCTGTGACCAACCTAAACAGTATATTAAAAAGCAGAGACATTACTTTGCCAAAAAAGGTCCATCTAGTCAAGGCTATGATTTTTGCAGTCATGTATGGATGTGAAAATTGGACTATAAAGAAAGCTGAGCATTGAAGAATTGGTGCTTTACTGTGGTGTTGGAGAAGACTCTTGAGAGTCCCTTGGACTGCAAGGAGATCCAACCAGTCCATTCTAAAGGAGATCAGTCCTGGGTGTTCATTGGAAGGACTAATGTTAAGGCTGAAACTCCAATACTTTGGCCACCTGATGCGAAGAGCTGACTCAATTGAAAAGATCCTGATGCTGGGAAAGATTGAAGGCAGGAAGAGAAGGGGATGACAGAGGATGAGATGGTTGGATGTCATCACCGACTCGATGGACATGGGTTTGGGTGGACTCTGGGAGTTGGTGATGGACAGGGAGGCCTGGCATGCTGTGGTTCATGGGATCACAGAGAGTCAGACATGACTGAGCGACTGAACTGATCTGAACTTATCCCGTGACTAGTGGACTCAGTGGAAGTAGCCTCAGTGCCCCTGAGGTCGAGGTCCTGGCCTCAGTCCCTGGGGACACTCTTAGCTTCATTCATCTCTATGTAAGTGTCCTTGACTCTGTCCAGGTCAACCAAAGACAATGGGCCAAACCTAACTCCAAAGTTAGGGTCTCCTTATATAATAAATCAGAAACACACAAAATAAAAGCCTTTTTTTTTTTCCTACTGGAGAACCAATTCAGAAGACACAGGCATCCACCAAGCTTCAATCCCAAAGATATCTGAACATAAAGGACTCCCGATCTATGGCCTTATTGACAAGCATGATATCACAAGTTTATGGTACTTTCACACTCACTGCCCTTGGTGGCTAGATTCCAGGCCACATGACCCAGCCCCCTTGCCTGGCTGTGATTGGACACAGCGTGGACACTTGACTGTAGTTGGCCAATGAATCAGCTAGTTCCATCCTGTGACCTGCTACCTAGATAGAAAAGACCACTTGGGCCGGTTGGCTTCTGTTTGCATGCTGAGGTGCCATGCTACAGGGTAGGGGTTGCAGGTAAACCTTCTGTGACACATGCAAATCACAGTATAAGAGCTTGGTCAGCAGACTGAGAGGAGGCAGCTGTCCTAGAGAGAAACAGACGTGACCAGAGGGAATGGAGTCTAAGTGGTCCCTGATGGGAACTGTGGCCTCAGTTCCTGAGTGGTCCTGCCTGGTGTCCTGGTGATCTTGCTGAACTTGTATTTCCAATCTCTGCTCTGATATAATTGAGTATGTCTCTGTCTTTGAAAACCAGAGGCCAAATAAAAACCACCTGTCAATGTGATTTTCTGTGTTGAGGGCATGGGGCATTGTTTGAGCTACAGGAGAGAAAAGAGCCCAAGACAGTTAGGATAAGGGAACAGCATAGAGAGGAATGAACTGGGAATTTGAAAACACTGAAGAAATCCTCTTAAAAAGCTGTAACCAGCAATCATCACGGTGAAATCAATGATGATTGAAAACTATCTCCAACTGTCTGTAATTGGACCATTTAATAGCCAAGCTTCGACAAGTTAATACTGATTCTAATCCCTTCTCTAGAAGCTATTTCTGTAGCTTATGACAGCGGCCATATTGAATAGGCCTGGAATTGAGCCCCATCACAAATATTAATTATGAACATGGATTTGTAAGGTCAATGGTTTGACTTTAACAGGAATCAGGGGCCTATGAATGCAAATCCTAAATGTCTTAGCTTGTTTTGAGATTCCAAATCAAAGAACAGGAGCACAAGCAGGCATTTATAGTTCAGTTCTTTTGCGTTGGCACAGTGTCCAGCGTGTGATCACGGAATACCTTGGCGTGAGTTCAGAGCTCGATTTTATGATCTTGTAGCTGCCTGTAATCACAGATGAGGCATCAAAGGCCAGCTGTCCTCCATGAACCTTGACAGTCTGTATAAACTAATTAGTTTTTTATGAGCCATCCTTTCAGAGGTTTGGAGAGAGGGCCTATTAAGTCGAGTTCAATATGATCTACAAACTTAAAAAATTATCATTATTTATCTAAGTTCCAGCTGAGTGCCATGGTAAATGACATCCCTGGCAATGGTCAGCTTGGGTGGCTGTTGACTTTATTAAAATACAAATACTTTGTGTGTTTTTTTGATAGAAAGGAGAATCTCAGTGTGGCAGGAGTTCTTTTTACTCATTAATAATACTATTAGCAAAATTTCAAGGTCAGGGAAGAGTTAAAAAAAAACCCTATTTGAAGAGTGTGGGCATATTTGCAAAGCCGCCTCCTGGCTCATTTTGCTGAAGTTTGCAAGGGTAAAAACATGACACTCTTTGGACCCAAGTTCAGTGTCCAGGAACACCCCTTGGCCCTTTCCCTTCTTTCGTGTCTCTCCTCCGGTCCTTAAGATGCCAAATGTACAGTCCCTGCTGCCTGCCCTCTGCCATGTCTCTGTCTGGGCTACCTTTGGGCCATCCTTCTTAGTGCTGTTCCCTGTTCCTATGGTATCTGCCCTGGGCTGGCCATACCATTTGGGGTGTATTCCGCCTTGACCTCCACCAGTGGTGCTCCATCACCCCCCACCTATGGATGCCTGCTACTCTACCACTGTCCTCAGGTGGTCCACTATACTGTTGATGGGCCCACGTAATAGCGCTTCATCACCTCCCCTCACCACCTCTCTCAGCCCAGGAAGAAGTAGCATTTCTCCTCTTCTGGTCCACTTGTGCTCAGGGTTCCCGCAGAAACATTGTTTGGACTCCTAATGTTGACGTCTCTTTCCATTTTGCTACAAAATCTTCCCTTCTCAGAGACGGAGGGTTCACGTGCAGGCCAGAGATGTGCTGTGGCATATAACCTTCCAGTCCAGTCTGCCACTGATTCTGCCCTCTGCCATCTGAGTTCTGTCTCATGTGTAGTGATTTTTGCTTCCCTCACAAGCTCAGATATTCCTGCCTGCTGTCTGGTTTCCACTGGGTGTCTCCAGTCATCCCCCTTCTCATGTCCACATCTAATCCATCAGACATGACTTTCAATGTCTGAACTTAATTTACAAAGAGGGTCCTGGGCCAAATGCAGCCCAGTGTGTACAGGCAGAGAGCAGGGGAATGCTGAGGGGGTCCTTGTAATTCTGAATGCCCATGTCAGGATCACCCCTCTGCTAGGGCTCCCACATCATGAGAAATAGACTCTTGTCTTCTGAGTGGTATCCTCATGGCCCCAGGCTCATGCAGTTCTCTCCTCTGCCATGGTACTTGCCACACTGGGCTGTGATTGTATTCATGAGCCTGCTTGGTCTTGAGCAGCTGTGTCTCAATCCATTCCGTGTCCTTAGCACCTGACACTGAGTAGGTGTTCGGTGAAAGTCTGTGGAATGAATGAATGGCAGAGCATATTACATCATATGCTTAAATTGATCTAACATCCTCTCTTATTGCTTTGGACACATTTGCACCTGGCTTCATCTTGGGCTCTGCTGTGCTTTCAATGCAATGTTTCATTGTCTGCTCCTTGTACCAGAGCTTCTGTTAGGTCCATGCCATTTCTGTCCTTTATTGTGGACAGGAGCAGAAGATTTTAAGAAGAGGTGGCAAGAATACACAGAAGAACTATACAAAAAAGATCTTCATGACCCAGATAACCATGATGGTGTGATCAGTCACCTAGAGCCAGACATCCTGGAATGGGAAGTCAAGTGGGCCTTAGGAAGCATCACTATAGACAAAGCCAATGGAAGTGATGAAATGCCAGTTGAGCTACTTCAAATCCTAAAAGATGACACTGTGGAAGTGCTGCACTCAATATGCCAGCAAATTTGGAAAACTCAGCAGTGGCCACAGGCCTGGAAAAGGTCAGTTTTCATTCCAGTCTCAAAGAAAGGAAATGCCAAAGAATGTTCAAACTGCTGCACAATTGCACTCATCTTACATGCTAGCAAAGTTAATGCTCAAAATTCTCCAAGCCAGGCTTCCACAGTACGTGAACCGTGAATTTCCAGATGTTCAAGCTGGATTTAGAAAAGGCAGAGAAACCAGAGATCAAATTGCCAACATGTGTTGGATCATCAAAAAAAGCAAAAGAGTTCCAGAAAAACATCTACTTCTGCTTTATTGACTACTCCAAAGCCTTTGTGTGGATCACAACAAACTGGAAAACTCTGAAAGAGATGGGAATACCAGACCACCTCACCTGCCTCCTGAGAAATCTGTATGCAGGTCAAGAAGCAACAGTTAGAACTGGACATGAAACAACAGACTGGCTCCAAATTGGAAAGGAGTACATCAAGGCTGTATATTGTCACCCTGCTTATTTAACTTATATGCAGAGTACATCATGAGAAATGCTGGGCTGGATGAAGCACAAGCTGGAATCAAGATTGCTGGGAGAAATATCAATAACCTCAGATATGCAGATGACACCACCATCGTGGCAGAAAGTGAAGAAGAACTAAAGAGCCTCTTGATGAAAGTGAAAGAGGAGAGTGAAAAAGTTGGTTTAAAACTCAACATTCAGAAAACTAAGATCATGGCATCTAGTCCCATCACCTTATAGCAAATAGATGGGGAAACAGTGGAAACAGTGACAGACTTTATTTTGGGGGGCTCCAAAATCACTGCAGATGGTGACTGCAGCCATGAAATTAAAAGACGCTTACTCCTTGGAAGAAAAGTTATAACCAAACTAGACAGCATATTAAAAAGCAGAGATGTTACTTTGCTGACAAAAGTCCATCCAGTCAAAGCTATGGTTTTTCCAGTAGTCACTTATGGATGTGAGAGTTGGACTATAAAGAAAGCTGAGTGCCGAAGAATTGATGCTTTTGAACTGTGGTGTTGGAGAAGATTCTTGAGAGTCC
>NW_011494956.1:10778438-10793418 GCF_000754665.1 Bison bison bison | reverse complement strand
GACTCTTGAGAGTCCCTTGGACTGCAAGGAATTCCAACCAGTCCATCCTAAAGGAAATCAGTTCTGAATATTCATTGGAAGGACTGATGCTGAAGCTGAAACTCCAATACTTTGGCCACCTGATATGAAGAACTGGCTCCTTAGAAAAGACCCTGATGCTGGGAAAGATTGAAGGTAGGAGGAGAAGGGGACGACAGAGGATGAGATGGTTGGATGGCATCATTGACTTGATGGACATGAGTTTGAATAAGCTCCAGGAGTTGGTGATAGACAGGGAAGCCTGGCGTGCTGCAGTCCATGGGGTTGAAAGAGTCAGACACGAATGAACTACTTAACTATTCCAGAGCAGGCTTGTTTATCCCTATGTTCTGGCACATAATCTAACTTAGAGGTTCTTGGGAAATATTTGCTGATCTGAGTTGAAAGAACCAAGTGGCTTGAAACCTACTGCTAAGCAGCATAAGGATAGGGATATAGTATCATCATTTTGCCACAAAAGAGGCTAAAGCCGACTCCTGGTGGCCCTCTGGTTTACTTTGGAGAAAAGTCACCCCACCTTGTGTGTTGCCCAGATCGCTACACCCACACCCATGGAACCAGTGACGGAAGAGCCCTGGCTCAGGTGGATCTGGACCAGAGGGAACTGTGGTGATCCAGAGAGATCCTTTGTGCCAGTGGAGGGTTACCTTGCCTAAGGGAAGATGTAGCTGCTACTCAGGCCTAGCTAATTTATTTTAAGTTGATTGTAAATTAAATGCTTTATCTTGAGGTAAAGGTAGTTTTACATGCAGTTGTAAAGAATAACACAGGAAGATCCTGTGTATACCACCCAGTTTCCCACAGTGATAACTCATGGAAAGATAACACAATATCACAACCAAGGGATTGGCATTGGTAATCAAGATGCAAAACATTTCGTTCATCACAAGGATCTTTCATGTTGTCCAGCTATAACCACACTGACTTTCCTCCACCCAGTCCCTCCTTAACTCCTGGCATCATGATTCTGTTCCCATTTCAATACTTTTGTTATTTTGAGTATATTGAATATGTTGTATATATTGAATCACCGAGTAGGCAACCTTTTAGAGTTGATGCTTTTTTCACTCAACATTATTCTCTGGAAGTCTATCTAGGTTGTTGCCTGTGTCAATAATCTATCCTTCCTTTTCATTGCCAGGTGGAATTCAGTGAGATAAACGTACCAGTTTGGGTCATACTCAATGTTTGTTTAACTGTTCACTCACTGAAGGACATCTGGGTTGTTTCCAGTTTTGAACTATTATAAAAATAAAGCTGCTCTAAACATTTGTATACAAATTTTTGTGTGAACACGAGTCATCACTTCTCTGGGATAAATGTCAGGAAGTGCAATTGCTAGGTGGTATGGTAGTCACGTGTTTAGTTTCTTAAGAAACTGCCAAAGCATCTTCCAAAGTGTCTGGACCTTTTTATTTTCCCACCAGCAATGTATGAGTGGTCCAGTTTCTCTGTATCTTCACTGACACTGGATATTATCACTGTTATGTTGTTATAGTCATTCAGATAGGCTGTGCAGTGTTACTTCATTGTGCTTTTAATTTGCATTTCTCTAATGGCTATTGATGTTAAACATCTTTTCACATCCTTATTTCCGGTGCGTATGTGTGTATGTCCTCCATGAATTGTCTCTTCATATCTTTTGTCCATTTTCTAACTGGATTGTTTGTGTTTTTACTATTGAGCTTTTTATTTTTTTAACATTGAGCTTTGAAAATTCTTTACGTATTCTAAAAACAAGTCTTTTGTCAGATATCTGGTTTTAAATACTTTTTCTCATTATGTAGTTTCCCTTTTCATCTTCTTAACAAGGTCTTTCTCTGAGCAAGACCTTTAAATTTTCATGAAGTCCGATTTTCATTCTAGGGATTGTATTTTGGGTGTCCAGGTTAAGAACTATTTGCATAGCTCTAGATTCTAAAGATATTTGCCAATGTGTTTTCCTAAAAGTTTTATAGCTTTACATTTTATATTATAGCTTTACATTTTATATGTAAATGTATAATCCATTATGAGTTAATTTTTGTGTAAAATGAAACACTTAGGTTGAGATTCCTGCCACCCCCCCCCCAACGGATGTACAATTGCTCCTACGTCATTTGTTGGAAAGTTTTTTTCCTCCATTGAATTCCTCTTGCACATTTGTCAAAAATCAGGTGGGCATGGTTGTGTGTATCTGTTTCTGGGTTTTCTCTTCTATTTCATTAATTGGTATGTTGTTCCATAACAATTATGCAGTCTTGAGTACTGTAAATATACAGTAAGTCTTAAAATTGGGTAGACTCCCTGTTTATCTTTATTAATTTCAGTTCCTTTAGTTTTCCATATAAACTTTATTTTTTAATCAGAGTAAAATTGTTTTACAATGTTGTGTTGGTTTCTGTTGCACAACAATGTGAATCAGTCATAATTATATATTTATGACATATATATATTTATGACTGATTTGTGTTTTGAGTGTATATCAGTTCAGTTCAGTCACTCAGTCATGTCCAGCTTTTTGAGACTCCGTGGACTGCAGCACACCAGGCTTCCCTGTCCATCATCAACTCCTGGAGCTTACTCAGACTCATGTCCATTAAGTCGATGATGCCATCCAACCATCTCATTCTCTGTTGTCCCCTTCTCCCACCTCCAATCTTTCCCAGCATCAGGGTCTTTCCAGTGAGTCACTTCTTCGCATCAGGTGGCCAAAGTATTGGAGTATATGTGTGTGTGTGTGTGTGTGTGTGTGTGTGTGTATATATATATATATCCTCTCCATCTTGAGCTTCCTGCACTGTCCATATAAACGTTAGAATAATTTTGTCAACATCTAAAAAAAAATCCTGCTGATACTTGATAGGAATTGAGTTAAACCTGCATATCAATTTGGGGGAAATTGACATCTTTACTAAGTTGAGTCTTCCAATCCATGAACTTGGTATACATCTCCATTTGTTTAACTTTTCCTTGATATCCTTCAGCAGTGTTGTGTAGTTTTTAGCATACAAATCCTATACAGGTTTAGTTAGATTTAAACCCAAATATTTCATTTTTACAGTGACTGTAAATGGTATTCTATTTTTCATTGTGTTGTTTATGTATCATTGCCATTGTGTAGAAATTCAGTTGCTTTCATATGTTTGTTTTTATGCTTTGTGTCCTACAACTTTAATGAACTCCTACATAGACAAACATGTAATCTGTAATTAAGAACAGGTCTGTTCCCTTTTATTGCCTTACTGAACTGACTGGAGATGAGAGATTTTCTTGCCTTGTTCCAGATCTTAGGGGAAAGCATTCACTCTTTGACCAATAAGTATAATATAACCAACAGGGTTTTTGTAGATTCTCCTTATCAAGTTGAGGCAGATTTTTATTCCAAGGTTTCTGAGAGTTTTTTGTTTTATCATAAATGGGTTTTGATTTTTGTCAATTTTTTTCTAATATGGATTGTTATGAATGTGTGCTTTTCCTTCTTCAGTTTGTTAATATGGTGATGATGTTGACTGATTTTCATATATGACTCTACTTTGCATCTGTAAAGTAAACCCAGTTTACTTATAGTGTATAAGTCTACTTATGTGCTGCTGTACTGTACTTGCTAATATTTTACTAAGGATTTTTCCATCCATATTCATTAGGGATATAAGTCTTTCATCTTCTTTATTTGTATTGCCATTATCTGGTTTTATATCAGGGTAATATTAGTTTCATAAAATGAATTCAGAAATATTTTCTCTCTTCTGTTTTCTGGAAGAGATTGTGTAGCATTGGTGTCAATTCTTTTGTAAATATTTGGTAGAGTCCTCCAGTTGAAAATGCTTTCTAGAGAGTTTTACAATTATAAATTGTTTTCTAAGTAGTTATAAGGCTATTCAAATAATCTATTTTATATTGTGTGACTAGTTATAGATTATGTTTTTCAAGGAATTGGTTTATTTTATATAAGTTGGCAGATGTATGTGTGTGGAGTATTGTTTTTAGTATCCTGTTATCTAATTCATACTCATATTTCTCTTCAAATTGAATCTTTTGCCTTTTCTTATCTATTGATATCTATGTGACACTGTAATTATATATACTAACTCATTCTTGATATTGAAAATCTATGTCTTCACTCTTTTTCTTTGTCAAACTTGCTAGAAGTTTATCATTTCTTGATCCTTTTGAAGAACCAACTCCTTATTTCACTGATTTTTTCTCTATAGTTATTCTATTTTTATTTCATTGACTTTGTTCCTGTCTTAATATTTCCTTCATCTGCTTGTTTGGGTTTATTTTTCTATTCTTTAGCTAGACTTTTGAGGTAAGAGTGTACTTTATTGATTTTAGACTGTTTCTCTTATCTAATGTATGCATTAAGTATTATCTGTTTTCCTCTCAGCACTGCTTTACCTGTGCCTTGCAAGTTTTGATGCATTTTTATTTAGTTTGATATATTAGTTTTATTTATATTGAGACCTCCTCTTTGAGCCATAAGTTATTTAGAAGTGTGTTGCTAAGCTTCCAAATGTTTGGAGATTTTTCTGTTATATTTCTGTTGTTGATTTCTTCTTTGGTTCCTTTTTGATCAGAGAGCATACTTTGTATGATTTTAATTAAAAAAAAAAAACTTGAGGCTAGTTTTATGGCTCAGGATATATCTCTGTATATGTTCTCTGGGCAATTGAAAAGAACATATATTTTGCTCTTGTTGGGTGAAGTGTTCTAAAAATGTCAGTTGAATCCTATTGGTTGATAGTGTTGCTGATTTTTTTCTATATCCTAACTGATTTTCTGTCCAATTCTATCAGTTGTTGAGATAGGACTGTAGAGAGCTTCAGCTTCTCTATTTTTCCTTTCAGTTTTATCACTTTTTGTTTGATGCATTTTGCATCTCTGTTGTCTATTGAATACATGTTTAGAATTGCTATGTCTTCATGCTGGGTTGCCCCTTTAATCATATAGTGTTACTCTCTGCCTCTAGCATTTCTTTCCCTCCTAAGTTTACTCTATCTGATATTAACATTGCCACTCTGCTTTGCTTTGACGAATGTTTGCATGCTACATCTTTTTCTACTGTTTTACTTTCAGTCTTCCTCTTTCATTATATTTAAAGTAAATTTCTCATAGACCATGTGTTGGGCATTTATTGGTCCAACCTGTTTAATTTACTCTCCCAGTCTCTGTCTTTTAATTGATGTATTCACACCATTTACATTTAGCGTAATTATTGACATTTTAGGTTTTGAGTCTGCCATTTTATTTGCTGTTTTCTGTGTGTTCTTATTATATTTCTGTTTGCTTTGTCCTCCTTCCAGTTAGTTATTTGTATATGTTTCAAATTTCATTTTGATATATTTATAGTATTTTGAGTGTATCTTTTGGTATAGTTTTTGTTGTTGTTGGTTGCTCTGGCTAATATATATATATATATATATATATACATAATTTGTCACAAGTCCACTGGTGTTGTTATTTTATCAGTTCAAATGGCATACAGAAACCTTATCTCCACTTACGTGTCTTTACTCCCCTGTTTATAATTGTCTTAAATGTTTTACATGCATTTATAATCACATCAGATAATGTTATGATTTTTGCTTAACTGTTCAATATAATTTAGAAAATTCAGGAAAGGCTATTATGTTTACCTGGATTTTTGTTCATCACGTTCTTATTTCTTTTTTTCAAAAACTTCCTTTAGCCAGTTTTTCAGAATAGGTGTTCTGATGACCAGTTCTCTTAGTTTTTCTTCCTATTAGAGTATCTTTATTTCCCCTGCATTCCTGAAGCATATTTTCATTGAATATCAAATTCCAGGTTGACAGTTACTTTCTTTCAGCCCTTGAATAACCTTGTGCTTCTTCCCTCTGACTTGCTTGGTCATTCTAACTACTTTTCCCTTATAAGTGAAGTGTTGTGCTGGCTGCTTTCCATATTTTTTTCTGTCTTATATTTTCAGTTTAGTTATATCACCTTGGATTGGGCTTCTTTGAGTTTATCTTGTTTGACATTCACTCAACTTCTTGAATCTGTAGGTTTGTGTCTCTTGTACGAAAGGGGAGTTTTTCAGCCCCCTGCTTTTTTGGGGCCACACTGTGTGGCATGCAGGATCTTAGTTCCCCAACCAGGGATCAAATCCATGCCCCCTGCAGTGGAAGCATGGAGTGTTAACCACTGGAGTGCCAGGGAAATTCCAAGCCATTATTTTTTTGAATGTTTTTCACCACTGCTCTCTTTTTCCAGAACTCCAGTGACATGAATGTTAGATCTTCCATTGTAGGGCCCCACAGGCCCCTGAAGCTCTCTCTCTCTCTCTCTGTTTCTTTTTAAAGTACATTTTCCTCTGTTGCTCAGGTTAAGCATTTCTGTTTTTCTCTCTTCCAATGCATTGATTTCTTCCTCCATTCCTGATAAGCCCATCAAGTGAACTTTTAATTCACTGGGATTTTCCATTCTAAAATTTCCATTTGGTCCTTTATATCTACTGTTTTTTTTTTTTTTTTTTTTTTTTTTTACTGAGGTTTTCTAATTCCTTACTTAGGCTTTCTACTTTATTTTGATTCATGCATGTCTATAATTGACCTTTCAATCATTTGCATCATGCCTGCTCTAAAATCTTTGTCAGATAAATCTCATAGGTCTTTTTTCTCAGCAGTACTATCTATAGATGTTCTGTTTTTCATTCAGTTTGGAATTTTCTTAGTTTTTTCCTATTGAAACCTTAAACATTTAAAATTATTCTCTGAAACTTTAGATCCTATATATACCGTGTGTTTTAATTGGCTTTTTCTGACAATGAGCAAGAGAGGAGGGTGGGCTCTATATCCTTAGTGCCATCTGGTGGTAAGAGTCTAGAGAGTCTTGGCTTTCACTGATACCTGAGGGGGCTGTCTATTACTGCCAAGTTGAGGTGGGAGCTCCAGCTTCCCACATCATCTCCAGTGATACTGCAATGGAGATGGCCTCATTACAGTGGGGAAATGATGAAAGACCTCACTTTTTCCTAAGTTTATTCTGGCAGTGGGGAGCTAGGAGGGCTCCTCATTACTGCCAGCTGAGGGTAGACACTCAGGCGCCCCACATGGTCTTCACTGACACTGTAGGATAGTCCTTGTTACTGGCTGTTGAAGATGGAAGTCCCAGCTCCCTACTTAATCTTCTCTGACAATGTTTCAGCCAGGATGTTGGGTACCTCAGTATAGCCTCATGAGAGTGGAGGTCTAGGATCCCTACTGAGCCTTTTTTGGCATAGGTAGAGGTGAGGTCACAGTTTTTTATGTAGCATTTATTGTAGAGTAATGTAGAGTAGAGTGGTAATTGTTCAAAGCTTATCTATTTTGCTGCTGCTGCTGCTGCTGTCACTTCAGTCGTGTCCAACTCTGTGTGACCCCGTAGACAGCAGCCCACCAGGTTCCGCCGTCCTTGGGGTTCTCCAGGCAAGAACGCTGGAGTGGGTTGCCATTTCTTTCTCCAATGCATGAAAGTGAAGTTGCTCAGTCATGCCCAACTCTTAGCGACCCCATGGACTGCAGCCTACCAGGCTCCTCTGTCCATGGGATTTTCCAGGCAAGAGTACTGGAGTGGGGTGCCAGGGCCTTCTCCGTATCTATTTTGCTAGGCAGCTCTTTTTTCTGGTCCTTTGGCTAGAGAAAGTAAACTTTTGTTTGGAGGTTTTTTTGTTTTTTGTTTTTTGTTTTTTTTCCCCGTGTCTATTGGCATTTCTGAATTGCAGCCTTCTTCAGCTCCAGTTTTGGGATATATGAGGTGAAATGAAAACCCAGGGAACTCATTATCACGCTGTTTCTCTGCTCCTGAGCTCCCTGACTGGTTTGTTTTCTTCTCTCCAACTTTAAGAATCTTCCTATGTTTTATATATAGACACATATATGTATACATGTATATATCTCTATTTATATATATTCTAGGATCTTTATGCTTAGTGGGAAAAACAGGAAAAAGTGTAGTATTTTTCATCTACAAATGTAACCTCAAATCTATCAAGTTTTAGCATTTTCCAAAAGAAGCCAGAAATCCAGAATTTTGTGTGAAATTTCCAAAACGGTTTTTAAAAAGTAAATAATTCAATTTTGTCTATAGAGCACTGTGCGGACATACAGTCTACAGATGAAACATCACTGCTAGCTAAATTTTTCCCAAGACCACCAGCTTGTGACCTCTGGTTTTAGGCTACCCAGGCAATGAGGGATGACGGACTGTGAGTTTGGTACACTTGGAGGTCTGCACACTGCCAAAGAGGGATGTTTGCCCTATCCCACATTTGTTCCTTGATTAATTCATAAGAAAATTTCGAGTGACTATTGCACGTGAATTACAGTGGTGAATGAGCCAGTCAAGGGCTTCTCACCATGGAGCTTACATGCGCAAACAAAACACACCCTCCTATAGTGGACATCATGATGGAGAAAAGATTTTCTTAAAAAGATGTGACTCTGTGGGCAGCTTCTTAGGTGAACCATCTTTCTAATAGTTAATCCTAGTGAATTTCCTCAGGAATCCAAAGTCATATTTCTTGTTGTTCAAGAGAAATACATGCGGGCAGCCCCACTGGCTCCAGTGACAGTGAAAAGAGAGGGAACAAGTGTCTCCTAGCTATTAGGGTGCCCTGACCTGGAAACTGGCCATAGTCAGAGATAGCAGAGCTTTCCCAAACTTCATGGTGGTTTGGGGAAAAACATCCAGAGTCACACTAATGCAAGTCAAGGAAAAAGGAGGTCTGACTTCTGGATGTAGGGCATGAGTTACCACTGCATGGATAGGAGGGGCTAGAGATAGAAGTGAAAATTATGAACAGCTGTCTCAGCATGCACTTGTCTGGTCAAACCAGGGGCTGGAATGGAGTGGGTACCACTTGCCATTTCCAGGGTAGAAAGGAGAGAGGGCTGAACCACAGAAGGCACCGTTACAAACTCTTTTGACCTTTTTTGGTCATTAGGGTGGATGCAAGATTAGTCTTGCTTCTGAAGATGCTTATGTGTCTTTGAGTCCCTTGATATCCCAAACAGCATAAACACGCATGGTGGGGTGGAAACAGAGAGGCAGCCTGAACAGCACAAGCTGTCCCACTCACATGTATTATGCAGTATTATATTTCTGCACACACAGATTTTGTGGTGAAGCTGAAGTTTAAAATCCTTAGCATTGAACTTTCTGTTTACATTCGTGTCTGAACAGTATCTGTGATCCCAATGACAGCGTGGTTATTTTCTTATGAAAAAAATTACTTCTCTCCCCTTACTCTTGGGCCTTTCCATCTCAAAACCTTGAAATCTTCAGAGCTTTTTGGCAATTCCTCATTTTTTATGAGTTTCAGCCATAAAAGAAGTTGACTTACTCAGCTAGGAAAAGGATGATAAATACTAATTGAATTTTATTTTGCAGAATCCTGCAGCTGGAGATAAGAAAGCTTAAAGACATGATGAAAACAAACAAAGAGCCCATAGTTTGTCTTCCTGCATAGCAAGTACAACCCCACCTGACTCGCAAGCACTCTCCCTTTCCTCCAAATGTGAAGAGTCCCCAGCCTTAGTCTCAGCCAAGGCAGCTGTCTCCACTAGGAAATGATTATTCATTGGCATTCACAGCAAACTGCAGAGAGGAAAAACCTTGTTGGAAATAGACTGGCGTCATACAGTCAGGTCTCATAAAAATCATAGCAGTTGCCTGCCTACTATGTGCTTGGCACTTTACTGACAAACTTACATACATGATTTCATTTACATTTTCCAGTCATGTGAACTTATAAATCTGGTACTATTTTTACTTTAAAGATAAGGAAACTCAGTCTGAGAAAGATTATGTGACTTGTTGAGATTACACAGCCAGGTACATCTTAGAGCCAAAAATCACATAAGCTGGCATCATTTGTTCAGGTCATTGGTTCTTAACTGGGGCAATTTTTGCCCCCCGCCCTCCAGGAGACACTCAGCAACATTCAGAGACATTCTTTGGTTTTCTTAATGGGATGGAGGGTTGCTATGGCATCTAGTGGATAGAGACCAAGGATGCTGCAAAACATCCTACAGTAAACATGAAAGCTCCCCACACCAAAGAATTATCTGACTCGAAGCATCAGGTCATAGTGTTGAGATTGAGAAACCCTGGTCAGGAAGGCAGGAAGCTTCAGTGTTAGTTTCTATTCTGCATCTAGCTCAGAATTTAACTTTGGAAAAGTGACTTCCTCTCTTTGAGCCTCAGTTTTCTTGTGTGTAAATCAAGGGACTAGACGGTTAGACTGAATTACCTCTAAGATATTTCCAACTTTCACACACTACAGATCCTGAAAAACTTTAAATTTTATTTGTGGTTCTTGAAGTCATCTTAAAAATGCCTATCAAATGGACTGAGGCTTTAAGCAAAAGTAAGGAGAGTTTTTGATGGCCTCAATACGTTATATAGTGTGGGCGCTTTATGCATTCTTCAGTAGAAAAAACTGTCTTCACCTCATTGTATCTGGATCTTCGTTGAGGATCCTGTTAAATGTTGACTTCTTGCCATAATTAAGTTGCCTGTTCTATGCCAGCCAGTGATTGTGTCACCACGGCTGGCCCAGCTTTGTGCTTCATGGTATGTTGCTGCCTTTGGGGAAGACAGAGCATCTAACAGTGGGACTAAGGTACTCATGCTACCAACAACTGTGTTATGGACATACACACACACTGTGACAGCCACAAGCATGGCTGAGCCCTTAACATGAACAGACTGCATAAACCCTACCATGACCCTGACTGGCTCAGCTGGCCAGGGGAGGTCAGAGGAAGAACTTACTCCAAGGCCAAAAAATTACTGCTTTGCCAGCATGCTATACACATATACACCAACATATGCACAGATTAACCCACACATTTGGCAAAGGATTAAACCTTTCAACCACTTCACTTGTGTTTATTTTATGAGGATTTAACTTCAGTGTTTTGTAATCGTGGAGAGCAGACCTTCAGTGTTTTAAAGATTCATTGCTAATGCTTTTGTGAAGGTCAGTGAAAGAAAGAGGGATTTGTTTAAATTTTAGAGAAGAGGGCATTTGAGAATTGGTAAATTAAATTCTAAACTCTCTCTGAGTCATAGGTTAGGATGGAGGTATAGGCGTGATTCTGTTACTGCCTTCAAGGACCTGGTCACGTCTTGATAGGGAGGCATGTTAGAGCTGGGTTGGAGGTAAGTGACACTGCTGGAGCCATCGAGGCTGTGGAGTTGGGCCAGAGTCATGAGACTGGGTGAGTTTTTTGCAGGCTGAATTACTTCTGCATCATCATGGCTGAGTGGAGTGACAGGCAGATAGAGACTTCAGTGAACACTGCTGAACATAATAGACCCAACACAGTTCTCGCTGCTGCTCCATGTATGTTGCTTTACCACACCCTGCTCTGCCTGAACTAGCAACTCCTTGAGGGAAGAGCCTTGGCTAGCTTGTGTCAGTATCCTCTGCACCTGGCCCAGGGAATCCCTGAGGAATGGATAAGTCATGCACGGCCGAGTGGCATGCCCAAGAGCCTGTAGACCAAGGACGGCAAACTCCCTGAGGGTGAGGGATAGTCAAGTGTGGCTCCACGGGTGGCAGGGAACCTGAAAGATGAGGCAGAGAGAAGTAGGTGGGAGACTTCTAGAGAGTGAAGGGGAAGTCAGAGTGCCTTTATCTGGTGAGAAAAGTCAGAGTTTTGGTGTCTAGAGCGTATCTGAGTTTTCACCTGCTACTTAACAAAGGATCACAAATTAGTGCCTTAAAACAATGTCTACTTATAATCTCAGTTTCCTAGAGTCAGGACTCTGAACATGGTATGGCTGGGTCCTCTGGTCAGGGTCTCACCCAGCAGAGGCCAAGGTGTCAGTTTGACTGTATTCTCACCCAGAGCTAGGGTCTTCCTCCAGGCTTGCCTGAATTGTTGGCAGAATTCAGCTTCTTGTGGCTGTAGGACTGATGTCCCTGCTTTCTTGCTGGCTGCCAGCCCAGGAGATGTTCTCAGCTCCTAAAAGTTGTTGTGAGTAATGTAATATGTGCCAGGCTTTTCACATTGATTATTTCATTTAACCCTGTAAACCAGAGGTCAGCAAACTTTCTTACAGAGCCCAGTAGTAAATATTTTAGGCACTGCAGATCAACAAGCAACATCAAACCTATTAGTTAGGTACTTAATATAACTATTTAAAATGCAACTATTTAAAGATACAAAAGCCATTCTTAGCCTGTGGGCTATAAAAAGCAAGCTGGCTGAATTTACTAGTGTGCCTGCTCCTTGCTCTTAATAATCTCATTAGGCTGAAGTTAATACGCATCCCCCAGATGAGTAAATGGAGACACAGGGGCTTTAGATTATTGCCTGACTGTCAGCTTCCAGGTAGATCTGGTTCTGGTTCCCAGACCTAATCAATCCATCTGGTTCTCCAAGAGCTAATCAAAAGCCGCATGTGCAATGATTTATCTTCTGCTCATCTTCCATCTGGATGCTAACTCCCTCCCTTTCTCTCAATCCCCACAAGGCCAACAGGGCCAGAGGTGGAGAATCCATCTACCACATACAAGTCGTGTGGTCTTCGTGCCTGGCCAGGCTTAGTTCAAGTAATGCTTTGTCTAATCATCCGTTCCCTTACATGAACATCAGAATCAACTACAGATCTAAAACTCATATTTCATGGGTTTCATCCCTAAAGAGTTCAACTCAGTAGGCCTGAAGTGACCCTGAGGATCAGAATTGTCTTGAGACCTTCCAGGAAATTTGATGCAGTCATATTTAAAAATCACCAAATAGATCAGTGCTTCCGATCAGCTGGGTGCTTTTCAAACTTGAAGCCACTCAGGCCCCAGGTGGTTATTGTCACCAGGGATAATGGGGACACACTGACATCTTTTCCATCCCAGACTCCCCACACTTGCCTGAAGCTGGCCTTCCCAGAGATATGGTCAGTGGGCCTGGCTGAGCTTTGGATAGATGGCTGACAAGCACTGAGGTGAATCTGATGGTCTCCAAAGTTGTTCTCCAGAGACCTGCCAGGATGAATGAACGAAACATGTGTACCTGGCCGTTAGGTGGATGCAGCAGAGTTCACCTCCAGCAATCACTTAGTTAGACTTCAAAGACATTTCATCCAGCTCAGACAATGAGTGTTAGAAATTGCAAAGGTCTTTTAAATATAGTGGCATTGAACGCAAACACAGTGCACAAATAGAGTTCACATTCTGGCTGAAGGGCGTTATGCATGTTAGGGTTGGGCCAGTGGGTGGCTCATTCTGGGTACTTCCTAGGGGACCTGTAGTGTAGGCACAAAGGCAGTTCAGCGCCAAGGCGTCTATACTCTACATGTAGCCTACTGCTTCTTCACCTGGAGCTTCATTCTAGGTATGAGCTGTACAGACCGGTCCCAGGTTTGTCCTTGGGCAAGGTCATCATGAAAGCCAAGATGTCCATGTTCTTTCTAAATAGAACTTGGTTGTAGTATGGTGCAGAAGTTTGTACATATTTTAAAATCACAGTCCCTGTGAAATCTAATGAATGACAGAGAATTTAGTACCCTGAAAAATACTGAGAGAATTTCATATAAGTTTTCAGGCACTCATGAAACCCTTAAACCACTCCATCCTTAGACTCCAGATAATAACCCCCAAACATAGCAGAGAGTCTTCAGAGGGGAAGAGAGTGGACCCTTATTTAAAGCAATTGGCTCATCAACGTTAGCATGCCATACATTTCCAAGTTTATTTCTAAATCTGTGAAATGGGAGTGTTCTTAATATCTACAGAATAATAGTGAAAAATAAAAATCAAAATGTATAATGAATGTGAAAGCATCTGGAAGCATTAAAGAGGCTATTTTGAAATGCAAGATCCTGTTATTTGCTTTAAAAAAAAGTGGTTCTAAGGCAACTGAGTTATTCTTCAATCTCATTAAGGCATTGTATGAATATGTTCAAACATTTGAAAACACATCAAAGACAGAGCATTTCTCAAAGATTGAATTGAACAAATACTAGTATTATTTTAAATATTTTTATTTATGTATTTATTTGGCTGCACTGGGTTTTAGATGTAGCGTGCGAGCTGTTTTAATTGTGGCACGTGGGATCTAGATCCTTGACTGAGAATTGAACCTGGGTCCCCTGCATTGGGAGCATGGAGTCTGAGCCATTGAACCAAGAAGGAAATCCAGAACAAATATTATTGAGTCCCTCTCTGGTCTCTAGTCTAGAATGCCCACTCCTCTACCACCTGGCTCTTCTTTTCAGCACCTGTACTGTCTTCAGGCCATAACTGAAGCATCATCTCCTCTGCTAAGCCTTCCCAGCCCCTCCCCACCCATCCCATTGCCCCATCACCTGATACTTCCTCTACAGAACCTTGGCAATATGACCTTGGAACTGCTTATTCATCCAGTTCTCTCCTCTCCCGACAGGGACCACTCTGAAGTCGGGGAGGGCGACCTGCTTGCCTCTAGGTCCCCTGTACCTGCACAGAGCAAAAATGTTTGTTAAATCAAAGGGAAATGAATGAGTTTAAAGTCCTGTCCTTGTTCCTTGAGGTGAGCATAACAAAAGCCCTGCCCTCTAAACATTTACTCAGAGAGAAAGCTGACATGAGAGAGGCCCTCAATTCTGCTGTGGCCTTTAAAGAGTGATATGGCCTCAGTTCAGCTTTATCATGGAAGGTAATTCTTGAAATGGCCATTGAAAAACAACTGAGTTCCAGAGGCTCATTCAAAAGGAGACTGGAAGCCAGGAGCAGAGACACAGGGGGAGAAAGGTGTGGTCTTTACTTTGCCTGGTGCACAGGCTTTGCATACAGCGGAAGTGGGAGCCACAGCCAAGAAAGAACAACTGAACAAAGATGTGGAGCACATTCTCTGCCAGCCAGGGAGTGTGTACTCAGTGGGGAGCCAGGAAGGTTTTTGATTAACAGGACTGGAATAGAGGCTTGGGAAGTCAAAATCTTGGCTACTACAAGAGGTGCTGTGGATAACCTATA
>NW_011494956.1:10728186-10778338 GCF_000754665.1 Bison bison bison | reverse complement strand
GGCTACTACAAGAGTTGCTGTGAATACTCTATACATTTTGGTGTTGCAAAATTAATTGTTTATGCAGAAAAACTATTTATTAAGTTCCTACTATGTAGTCAGCTCTGTTCTAGAAACTTAGGACTCTTTGCAACCCTATGGACTGTAGACTACCAGGCTTCTCCGTCCATGGGATTTTCCCAGGCAAGAGTACCGGAGTGGGTTGTCTTTTCCTTCTCCAGGGGATCTTCCCGACCCAGGGATTGAACCCAGGTCTCCCACATTGTGGGCAGATGCTTTACCCTCTGAGCCACCCGTGAAGCCCAGGATTCATATTAGTGAACCACAAAGAGTCCTGTGCCCCTGTAAAGCTCACATTGCAGCAGAGGTAAGAAAAAGACAGACAAAAACAACAGATAGAGCAAATATGTAAATTATATAGTGTTGTTGTTTAGTTGCTAAGTCATGTCCAACTCTTTTGCAACCCCATGGACTGAAGCCCACCAGGCTCCTCTGTCCATGGGATTTCCCAGGCAAGAACACTGAGGTGGATTGATATCCCCCTTTCCAGGGGATCTTCCCAACCCAGGGGTCAAACTCATGTCTCCTGCATTGCAGGCAGATTCTTTACTGTCTGAGTCACCAGGGAAGCCCAAATTATACAGTAGGTTGGATAGGAAAATGAAAAGGGAAAGAATCCTGAGAAAGCAGAGCAGGGAGATGGAGATCGGGAATGTCAGGTGGCCTCACTGTGAGAGTGATATTGAAGGAAGGAGGGGCTATGCCCTGTGTCATGGACCGGGGTGTATTTCAAACAGAGAGAATTGTTAGTACAGAGCCCTGGAGATGGGAGCATGCCTGACTATTTAAGGAAAGGCTGGAGGTCAGAAAGATGATGAGGGTGAGGAAGATCAAGCATGGCTTGTAGACCGTGGTGAGAACTTTGGCTTTTGTTTGTTTGTTTGTTTGTTTGTTTTTGAGTGATGTGGGAGCCATTTCAGGCTTTGGAGCAGAGGAATAGAATGAACTGATATACCTTCTGGTAAGATCCCTTTGGCTGCTGCATTGAGAACGGATTGTAGGAGGACATGGGTAGTATCTGGAAGGCCAGGCAGGAGGCCACTGCTATAATCCAGCTGGGAATGTTGGTGGCTTCTAACAGGAGATAAGAAATAGTGGGATTTACTTTTGCAGAGTGGGTATGCTTTGAATGTAGAGCTAACAGGATTTCCCGACATGATATATGACAAGTGAGAGAAATAAAGGAATCTAAGATGGCACCAAGTTTTCAGGCCCAAACTGGAAGGATGGAAGTGCCATTGCCTGAGCTGGGAAAGACTGTGGGTGGAGTGGATTCGGGAAGCAATACTGGGCATTCGCTTTAGAACATTCCATTGCTATGTCTTCTAGCCACTAAGTGGAGAGGTGAAGTAAGCAACTGGATACCCAAATTTGGGGTTTGGGAGAAAGGTCTCACTGGGGAAATAAATTAAGAATTGCTGGTATACAGCTAGTCTTTTAAGCCATGGGCTATTAAGATGTTCAAGAGAAGAAGTGGAATAAGCACAGGAGACTGAGGAGAAATGGCCAGTGCATTAGGAAAAAACCAAGAGAATAAAGTATCTGGAGATAAAGTGAAGAAAGCGTGGAGGAACATGTATAAGACTGGGGCTGCTGCTGCTGCTGCTGCTAAATCGCTTCAGTCGTGTCTGACTCTGTGTAACCCCATAGACGGCAGCCCACCAGGCTCCCCCGTCCCTGGGATTCTCCAGGCAAGAACACTGGAGTGGGTTGCCATTTCCTTCTCCAATGCATGAAAGTGAAAAGTGAAAGTGAAGTTGCTCAGTTGTGTGCAACCCTCAGTGACCCCATGGACTGCAGCCTTCCAGGCTCCTCCGTTCATGGGATTTTCCAGGCAAGAGTACTGTGGGGTGTCATTGCCTTCTCCGAAGACTGGGGAGATGCTCCCAAACCACCTCCTTTTGTTTCTGGGCACAGAATGGGATTATATTTCCCACACTCCCCTGAAATTAGATGCACCCACGTGACTGAGTTCTGGATAGTAAAATGTGGGTGGAAGTGATGTATGCTACCTCCAGGCCTGGCCACTAACATCTCCTGCTCCCTTAGAGCAGCGGAGGACCATGGCCTGTGGGGAGAATAGAGACTGGATGGGAGGATCTAGGCCCCCAATGACTCTGTGGAACAGCACTCCCAGCCCCGTACACATACAAGCCACATCCTTTGGGATCTATCACTGGTGAGAAATGACCCTTTGTAGTTTTAGCCACAGAGATTTAGGAATTGGTTGTTACAGCATTTAGTATCTCTGAAAAAGACAGAGACTGATCACATGGTCGAGGAAGATGAGTGAGGACTGAGAAAGGGTCCTCCCATGAAGCAACGTGGAGGTCTTTGATGACCTTGAGAAGAGTAGTCTCAGGGGGAGAGTGAAGGACAGTCTGATTGGAGTTGGTCCAATAGAAAAGAAAAGGAAAAAAATTGATGACCATGAGTCTAGACCTGCTCTCTGTTGGAGAAAGAGGGGTCGGGAAAAGGATTGTTTTAATATGGGAGAAATAAGCACACCCTGTGCCATTTGTTGGTGGAAAATGTCAGCTCTTTGCTGAGACGGTGGTGCAATTTGGCCTGTGGCCCATGCCTCTGCCACTCACCTAGGAGAGTTATTTGTTTCCGCCTGAATAGCAAATGATATCGTTTTGAAAGGCCTCGTGGTGCCTGATTGATTTGTTAGGGAACCTGACAGCCTTAATGGACTTTTCTGACAAGACAATGGCTTCTCCTGGCAGTGCTTATCTTGGAGAGGTTCCAGGGATGGTAATGAACAGCATTATGCTCAAAGACAGAGTATGAAGAGGAGGAGGAGGAAGAGGAGGAGGTAGGGGGAGAGGGAGGGGAAGGGAGAAGGAGGAAGAGGGAAACAATGAAAAGATTTTACTTAACATGGAACCTGAACTTAACGTGGGAAGGAAATAAGCTCCCAGGTTCGGCCTAACTGGTAGAAGCTGGCAGAGGGAACGAAGACACGTGAGAAGGGTCTTGGTTAGTAGGAGGCAGCCAGGACTGCCCTATGAGAATAGAGAATACTTCCTTTTGCGGTTAATCTCCATGGGTCTCTCCTTGCTCTCCACTTACCAAAAGAAGGTGTCCTTCGGGATGCAGTGTGGCATGTTAGAAAGGCTTGACTTTAAATTCCCGCTTCATCACTTTCTGCCTGTCTGCTCTTGAGTAAGTCACTTAACTTTTCAAATATTCAATTTCCCCTTCTGAAGTATGGAGATTGTAATATCTAAAATAACTTCTGGCATGAGGCAGAGATCTACAAGTAGGGGATCTACGTGATGATCCAGAGAAGATAATCTAATGGGTTATCATCCTGTTCTTTCTCTCCAACCTTGCCCAGGTTACTGAGCCCTCTGTGCCTCCCTCTCCTAATCCATATGTGGAGGTCGTCACCTATGCCCCAGATTGGAGGGGTTTATTAATGAGTGAATACATAGAAAAGAGTATCTGGTGCATCATACCTTCCTAATGAATTAGTTCTTAGAATCATTTGCACATGTGTGTGGTTTTGTGTTAATTTGGAAAAAGACACATTCCTTGTCTGGTTGGTTGTGCTTAACATGGCACCTGGGCAGAACCTCAGAATGCGGCAAAGGATCTGAAACTTGCAGATCTGTTACTTCTGAATAACAGTGCCTGTCACTTGAGGTATGTCCAAATGTTCTTTCCTGGGGGAAACTAGATATGCGGATGGGTCTCCGCCTCATCTGAGGGGCCACATGTACCAATCATGAGGTTATTGCAGCACCTGGGGTCTTATTATCCTCGTCACTGCCCCACAGATAGCCACGCTGTAGTAGGTTCCTGATGGGCCAGTCCTGCTTGTCCCTAGTTCTGGCTCTATGAGGCATTGGAAGGGACTGATAATACCTACTGATAGTGCATTGATCATGATATTATTGACCTGCTAATGATTCTTGGGGACTTCCCTGGTGGCTCAGATGGTAAAGCGTCTGCCTGCAATGCGGGAGACCCAGGTTCGATCCCTGGGTCGGGAAGATCCCCTGGAAAAGGAAATGGCAACCCACTCCAGTACTCTTGCCTGGAAAATTCCATGGACAGAGGAGCCTTGTAGGCTACAGTCCATGGGGTCACAAAGAGTTGGACACAACTGAGCGACTTCACTCACTCACTCAATGATTCTTGGAGGCTCAAAATATGGTAGGGGTGGGGGAGTCAGGAGGCGTGTGAGAAAAGGGCAGAGGTTTTCTATAAGATGTGACCTCTGTCCTGCCCATGACAGGGTAAACATAATCATGTGCATCTTAAAAGCTGAGAAAAGTGGGAGCTTCTCTGGTGGTCTAGTGGTAAAGAAACCACCTTCCAATGCAGGGGACCTGGGTTTGATCCCTGTCAAGGAACTGAGATCCTGCATGCTGCGGGGCAACTTAGCCTTCCTGCCACAGCTACTGAACCCATGCACTGCACGAAAAGCTCACATGCTGCAACTAAGACCTGGCACAGCCAAATAAATAAATAAAATAAAATTGGGCTCTTAAAAAAAAAGTTAAGAAAAATGAAAGTCAGAGAGCCTGTAAAGTGCCCAAGATCACATAGTATCCAAAGGTATGTTCTGGGCTCTGAACCCAAGTCCTGCTGACAGCCAAATATTATGTTTTTTAAATTTCTTTTTCATTATTCCCATGTGTGGTTAAACTCAATTCAAATGCTTATGGAGCTCACACTGAGTCCTTGATGCTGGAAGGCAGAACATATGTGAGTGCAGAAGACATTATGCCCACCATGAGGCATGCTAAGTGTAGGCCAAGAAGGCAGGTTGTACTCAGGGAGCCCCTGAGCACACGATGCACGGTCAGGCGAGCCAAGCCATAAAGCAGTGTGTGCTGTGCACTTTTGTGCGTGTGCTTAGTCAGTTGTCTCTGACTATTTTTGACCCCATGGACTATAGTCCGCCAGGATCCTCTGTCCATGAGAATTTTCCAGGCAAGAATACTGGAATGGGCTGCCACGCCTTCCTCCAGGGGATCTTCCCAACCCAGGGATCAAACCTAGGTCTCCTTCATTGCAGGTGGATTCTTTATTGTCTGAGGCACTAGGGAAGCCATAAAGCAGAGATTCAGAGAAAGGCCATTATAGGTACCTCCTGGGTCACAAAGGTGGGGGTATCAGAGCCATATTAAACTGAGTTTGGAAAGCAGATAAGGTGAGGAAGTTCACAGAAGGAGTGGGGGGAGACTGAAGATTGGGTGTCCTTGCTGTTCAGACTTGACTGCACCTAGCTGTGTTCTGTGCATGCCCAGACACAGGGCTTGGTCAGTACAGGAGCTCATCAGTCAAAGCACTGCCTCTGCCACTCCATGATGACTAAGCACCCACTGCATGCAGGCACCGTGTCTGGGGCTGGAGCCCAGAGAACAATGAGGCAAGGTCCCTGACCTAATGAGCTCTTACTCCCCGATCAATGCAAACAGCCAGGCCTCGCAAAGCTCCAGACCAGCAGTACTCACTAGTCAGCCCAAGGGGGTGGATGGAGTGTGTGCTTTGCCCCTGGGGGCTGGGAGCTCTATCTTCTGTCCCGGAAAAAAATGCACCAGAATGCACAGGAGTAAGAGATTTTATAATCGATACAACTTTGAATCTGCTCCTACTTAAAGAAAAATAGAAAGGAAATCATTTGCAAACTAAAGAATGTTTGCTTTTATTAGTAAAAAATCACTGTCTGTGGAAATACTGCTGCTGGGATTCACAGCTGTAAACAACTCCAAATTAGTCTGTTCACAGGAGTAGGAAGGGTGGGGACAGGGTGGGTTATCCATAGTGGAGTTGGGGAGTTGAGGGAGGTAGGGAGGGAACCCACAAGACACCTTCTCCAGGTGGAAACCTGGGCTCAGCAGGAGTGGAAGTCTGGAGGGAAGGGCATGCTCTGGTGGATGGGGCCACCCTTCCCCAGCTAGGGAGCAGAGGCTCAGCTAAGGCTGAGTGGCAGGGCAGGGATTTCAGCAAAGTATCCCTAAAGGAACTGCTGGAGGAATTGCGGCCCCAGCCATCGGGAAATGAGCTTGAAGCACTCCAGGCGGGGTCTGGCTTTGTGAATACCCATCTGCTCTTATCAAAGAGGAGGACACCTGACAGTAAAAGCCAAACCTGACCCATCTTCCAGACCCGAATTAGCTCCCCAAACCAATTCTTCAGGGCTTTTTCTTTTAAATAATGAAGGATCCCATAAATGTACTACCAAGTGGATTCTGAGAAGCCCAGGAGAGAGGCTGAGGTCAGGTTTAAAATCTCCCAGGGAACCTCCCCACAGACTTGCCAAGGAGACATCCCTACTTGCCCTGTTAGCATCTCCAGTCAGGGAGGGTCTGATGGGTTTTTCTCTTTGGAACGCTGGTGGAGCGCTGTCCAGGGTCCTTCCAGGCAAATCTCAGGGCTCAGCAGACACTGGTTGGCCTGAAATGGCAGATGTGGGACCACAACACAGCTGCCTGAAGCAGGAATTCCTAGTCCTGGGAGATGTCAGAACCTGCCCTGGCCTGAGCTGTTCCGTGAGCAGCTGAGATTGGTTCTCTCTTTCTTCTGTTCCTCCTTCTTTATCCATCCCCAGGATCACTGAGTGACCAGAGCCCTCCCGGGTGGAGATGGAAAGTTGGGAGATTCCAAGACCTTTTCTCAGACCTTCCTTAACCTCCTTTATCTCCATGTCCTATTTCCAACTTCTCGGATGTCTGCATTTTAACTAATAATCTAGCAAACAGTAAAGAGAAGGGTTTGAGAGCAGGTCCTCCTCTCCAGGAATGTTTGTGCTTTTCAAAGAGTTAGTGTTCCAGAATCACCATGTGAATCTCAGTAAGAACCTTCCCCTCTCTAAATGCCAGCTGTTAATTTGTAAGAGAAAGGATTTGGTCTAGGTCCCCATGCTTCCCATTCTATCATTATATTTTCATGTCTTGGTGGCATGATTTCAGCCAGCAGAGAAAACTTTGTGACCTTTAATTCAGACTACATTGAACTCTCCGTTTTGTCTTTAAGTGGGGATAATGATAATGCCTTCCTCGGTGAGTTGTTTCAAAAATTAAAGAAGATGACATTGGGAGCATGATCCGTAAATTCAGAAGGTCAAAACACCTGTGAGGACTGAGGTTGATGGTAGTTTTAAAAATAATCTAGAACAAGCATCCTGACATTGAAGAAATCCTCCTGGACACCCCTTAATGCACTTCTTTTTGTTTAAATATTTATTTGTTTGGTTGTGCCGGGTCTTAATTTTGGCACTCAGGATCTTCAATCTTTGTTGTGGTATGTGGGATCTTTAGCTGCAGCATGCAAATTCTTAGGGATCCAATTCCTTGACCAGGAGTCAAACCCAGGCCTCCTGCATTGGTGGCGTGGAATCTTAGCCATTGGACCACCAGGGAAGTCCTGATGCACTTGTTTTTGTTTAAATATTTATTTATTTATTTGGTTGCACTGGGTCTAAGTTGTGGCGCTCAGGACCTTCCATCTTTGTTATGGAATGAGGGATCTTTAGTTGCAGCGTGTGAATTCTTAGTTGCAGCATGTAGGATCTAGTTCCCTGACCAAGGATCAAACCCAGGCCCCCTGCATTGGGACCTCAGAGTCTTGGCCACTGGACCATCAGGGAAGTCCTGATGCACTTGTTTTATTGGTGCATTGGATACATTTCTAGGAGTCGAATTTGTGGGTCAAATGTGTACACTGTTCGTATTCTTGGTACCCGGTGCAGAAGTGGCTTCCAGAAAGGAACTGACTTACCAACAGTTAAGAAACAAACTACTGTCTCTTCTGTTCTGCCCCTTTAATAAGCAAAACTGCAGTTTTGTTTTGCATTTTGTTGATTACTGAGGAATTTGAACATTTACAAAATGTTTATGGGTATATTTTTTTGTCTTATAAGTTTTATATTCATATATATTTGTAAATGAAGTGATTATTGCTTCCCTATTAAAATGCAAAATATCTAGCTCTAATTTCCTCTTTTTAATAGTAATCCACTGCTATGTTTTTTGTAGGAAATATTACTCTTTTGTGCTTTTAAATCTTGATTAGTTTGCTTTGGATATACATTTTAAACTGTGTTAGTCAATTCCATTGATGTTTGCTTTTGTGATTTTTTTTCCCATTACTTTTTGCTCTAAGCAAAAAGAAAAAAAAATGTTCTTCATCCAGATATCCAAACAATACGAATACATTTTTCCCCCCAAGGTCATACGTGGCTCATTTTTATTTATTTTTTTTTAATTTTATTTTTAAACTTTACATAATTGTATTAGTTTTGCCAAATATCAAAATGAATCCACCACAGGTATACATGTGTTCCCCGTCCTGAACCCTCCTCCCTCCTCCCTCCCCATACCATCCCTCTGGGTCGTCCCAGTGCACTAGCCCCAAGCATCCAGTATCGTGCATCGAACCTGGACTGGCAACTCGTTTCTTACATGATATTTTACATGTTTCAATGCCATTCTCCCAAATCTTCCCACCCTCTCCCTCTCCCACAGAGTCCATAAGACTGTTCTATACATCAGTGTCTCTTTTGCTGTCTCGTACACCGGGTTATTGTTACCATCTTTCTAAATTCCATATATATGCGTTAGTATACTGTATTGATGTTTTTCCTTCTGGCTTACTTCACTCTGTATAATAGGCTCCAGTTTCATCCACCTCATTAGAACTGATTCAAATGTATTCTTTTTAATGGCTGAGTAATACTCCATTGTGTATATGTACCACAGCTTTCTTATCCATTCATCTGCTGATGGACATCTAGGTTGCTTCCATGTCCTGGCTATTATAAACAGTGCTGCGATGACAGGTTTCCCCCACTATCCGAAGGTAGAGCATTTCTTTGAAGACTTTCATAAGCCAAAATGGCATAATGCAAAGAGCAATTCTTAGGACTTATCTTGCTAACAGATGTGCAAAATAAATCAAGATAAAGCACAGATGCTCATTGACATGGCTCAAAGTTATGGTGCCTTGATGTTGAGGCACTGAGTCTAGTTTCCTGGGAAAGAGCTTGGTGGTGTCATCTGGTCCAAGTGCATAAAGCCTCCCTGCAAAACAAACCCTAGACACTATTTTCACTTTTCACTCTTTTTTTTGTTGTTGTTGTTGCAAAGGTTAAAACCCTCTTTGGATTTCTTTCAGTTAGCAAATCAGGTACTAATGTAGGTCTTTCAGAAAAGCAAAGTGGCATAAAGCAAACTTTTGAAAAGCAGAGATACCTGTATTTGAAATTTGTTTTGATGTAGGATTGATGAGGTTCTAACTTAATTCTTTATGAAATGGGGACTTTCCTGGTGGTCCAGTGGTTAAGAATCTGCCTTGCAATGCAGGGGATGTGGGTTCCACCATTGGTCAAGGAACTAAGATCCCAAATGCTGCAAGGCAGCTAAGCCCATGTGCCACAGCTACTGAGTCTGCACACAGAAACTAGAGAGAAGCCCGTGCTGTACAAGATCCCCATGTCACAAATAAGACCCAACACAGCCAATAAATATATAAATACTATTTAAAATTTTCTTATGGGTAAAAGTACTTTACTAACTGTCTTAAAAATGATTTTATTAATTATTTATTAATAATAATGCTATTAATCCCCAACTTAGTAAATTTAGCTGGCTGTATCCAGAAAAAGTTTCTTTTTACTGATTATGGAATAAAATAAGATCTTTTAACCTTACAACTATGATGAATCTTTTTGTTTGTTTGTTTCAGCTTTTTTTTTTTTCATCTTAGCCAGGAAGAATTTACAATATGTTTGTTTACTGATTCCATTTCTCCCAAGTATAGATAATTCTTAGGACCTCTGCCCTCTGCATGTTGTGTGTTCTGATATTGTCCTATGTTGCTTTGGCATTTATCTGCTTTCTTAGACATCTTCCTGTTTTATTTATGTTTTTCATCCCTGACAGTTTTCCAGTGTTCATTTTGCTTTTCTGTGCTATGAATACAAATTTTCATTGTCATCTGCATTTTGGGGTTCTGTTGCAATTCTTTCATATTTTATTCATCTTGTTTTAATGAACTCTGCTGGGTTTTCACATTATTTATTTTTTAACCCAGCTCTGCAACTAAAGACCTTGTGACTTCAAGTGAGCTGCGTAACTTCTCTTTGCTTCTCAGTGGACGATTAGGAGAATAAAATGAATCGGTACTCATAAAGAGGTTGTAACCATGCCTGGCACACAGAAAGGGTTCAATTCATTGTACCTGATGAAAGTGAAAGTGGAGAGTGAAAAAATTGGCTTAAAGCTCAACATTCAGAAAACTAAGATCATGGCATCTGGTCCCATCACTTCATGGGAACTAGATGGGGAAACAGTGGAAACAGTGTCAGACTTTATTTTTGGGGGCTCCAAAATCACTGCAGATGGTGACTGCAGCCATGAAATTAAAAGACGCTTACTCCTTGGAAAGAAATTATGACCAACCTAGATAGCATATTCAAAAGCAGAAACATTACTTTGCCAACAAAGGTCCATCTAGTCAAGGGTATGGTTTTTCCTGTGGTCATGTATGGATGTGAGAGTTGGACTGTGAAGAAAGCTGAGCGCTGAAGAATTGATGTTTGAACTGTGTTGTTGGAGAAGACTCTTGAGAGTCCCTTGGACTGCAAGGAGATCCAACCAGTCCATTCTGAAGGAGATCAGCCCTGGGATTTCTTTGGAAGGAATGATGCTAAAGCTGAAACTCCAATACTTTGACCACCTCATGCGAAGAGTTGACTCATTGGAAAAGACTCTGATGCTGGGAGGGATTGGGGGCAGGAGGAGAAGGGGACGACAGAGGATGAGATGGCTGGATGGCATCACTGACTCGATGGACATGAGTCTCAGTGAACTCCGGGAGTTGGTGATGGACAGGGAGGCCTGGCGTGCTGCGATTCATGGGGTCACAAAGATTTGGACACAACTGAGCGACTGAACTCAACTGAACTGAACTAATGAGTGGTCCTTGCTGTGTCTTCGTACACACTTCCATGGGGGTACCGAGGGAGACTGCACCAGCTGCTGCTAATCAGGGACCCTTCCAGAAGATAGATGCCTGAAGTACAGCAACATCTGTGTTGCTGTGTGAACCTGAAGCTCCCCAGGCTGAGCTAGCAGAGAACCCTGGCATTTAGTGGCTGAGAAGGTGCCCAGGCCCCTGCACACCACTCTCTCCTGGGGGCTAGAAGCTGGAAAGGAGCAGTGGCATAAAGAGGCCAGCATGATGAGAGGCAGTGGACTCTTAGTTCAAGTGGTGGAGGAAGAGGGCTCTTCAGTGGTTCAACTTTGAAGTGGTTCTAACTTTATAAGTGTAAGTTGGAGCCTTAATGATTGGAGTTCTCACACAGATTTCAAGGGTTTTCTAAGTACCTGCTGCTGCTGCTAAGTTGCTTCAGTCGTGTCTGACTCTGTGCTGTCCCATAGATGGAAGCCATAGGGCTGCAAATCAGAGGCCATTCAGGTACTCATTCATTTCCGCCCTTTTTCATATTTATTAAGCGTCTGCCATGTGCTAAGCGCTGGGGATACAGTGGTGAACAAGACAGAACCTTCTCTGTCTCCTGTGAGAAAATCCATCCTTCACTGCATACCTACCATGTCACCCTCTCCTCCTAAAATTTGTTTTGGCTGTGCTGGGTCTTTATTACAGCATATGGACTTTTCTTCTCTAGTTGTGGCACTCGGGCTTAGTTGTCCCACAACATGTGAGATCTTAGTTCCCTGACCAGGGATCGAACCTGCATCTCCTATATTGCAAGGTGGAATTTTAACCACTGGACTACCGGGGAAGTCCCTCATCCTCTTTTATTAGGAGCCTTACATGTATCACCACTGCATCTCTGTAATGACTCTAGGAGGTTGCTACCATGTCTCCATTTCACAAATGAAGACCTGGGACAAAGGAACTTGCTGGTTGTGTCAGTGGAGAAACAGGATTTGACCGTCTATTTGCCTGACTCTAAAGCCCTTCCCTCATGCTCCCTAAATCCACCAATCCCCAAATCCTGTGAATGATGAGAATATATTTGCAAGGATGTGACTTGAAACAGAGCCATGATGCTCACATTGATAGAAGCAGCAGTAGCTGGAGGATGCCGTACAGCTGGATGCTAAGAAACATCTGGAAATACTACTCACTCTCAGGCAGGTGTTAGGCATCAAGGAGCCAGTCAGCTGACATGACATATCCCCAGCAGGAAAGAGGCTGTTTTGCCTGGAGGATAGACTCCTGAAGTCTGAGAGAAATGTTCAGTTTTGCTCTTGTAATCTTCAGGGAAATTGTGCAGTAGCCTGAGCTGAGCTTGTAGAGGATCTAGAAGACATCAAGCTGCTTTTCTTCTGGATAATTCATCGCAGTGAAGCCATCTGTGTCCTGACCTGTCTTTGCCCCATTCCCCAGGGAAAGTGTCACTTTCCTGGATGTTTATTCTCGAGTAGGTCTTGGTATGGGCCCTGTTCATGCAGTGGGCTCAATGGAGACAGGTATTTATAGAAATCTGCAGAATAAACCTATTTATTGATATAACAATTGGGGTGAAAATGGTGGAAAAGGGAGGGTTTTATGAGAAAAACAAATACTTAAGAATCTATGAAGCTAAGAATACCACAGATTCCTAGGAAGCTTCAAGTCTCCAAATTCATAATACCCTTCCCCTCCCCCATTACCAAGTACTTCATCAACAGTAACCAGAGCCTCTGCTGTCAATATCAATATGCTGCTGCTGTTAAGTCGCTTCAGTCATGTCCAACTCTGTGCGACCCCATGGACAGCAGCCCACCAGGCTCTGCCATCCCTGGGATTCTCCAGGCAAGAACACTGGAGTGGGTTGCCATTTCCTTCTCCATATCAATATAAGCATAACTTTTAAGAAGAGTTGAAAGTGGTTGCCTCATTCCCAGATCAGACAGAGCCAGGCTCCTGTGCAGGCTCTGCCTGGTAGAACCAGAATCCGACTGTCGGGGCCTCATCTCAGGCCCGTCACTCACCAGCAGTGTGGCTCTGGTACATCAGCCCTCTGCCTGGCCCCAGTTTCTTCCTCTATAAATTCAGCAATTCAGTTAAGATTATTTTAAAGAAACTTCCAGATCTTTTATTTAAGATCCATTCTAGAGTGATTGTTTTGCAGGGATAAAAAAATCTGTTCTCAATTATCTATGACCAGTAGAGAAAAGGAGACATCCCAAACCACATAAGATATGCTAGATAATTCATATATATCCATTTAATCCTCACAACAAAAAACTTCTGTTGTAATACCTACAGTGGAGCTGAGTCATCATACACATTTAATTTACTTGAATGAAAGCAGACATGAATTGTGAGACAGAACCCGCCTTTATCTCACCTCTACATCCTCTGCCCCTCACCCCGTTCACCAGCTCTCCCTCAGCCTTTCAAACTGGACCTTCACCTCCAGTAATCAGGAAAACATGGGAAAAGAAAAAGAAAAAATATGAGATCTTTTGGGTTTCCAAGTGCCTGATGTTCATAATTCAAAGAGGATGTAAGGTTTTGTTGTTTTATTTTTCAAGTAATTTTGATTGTGCTTAATTTTCAGTTCTCAGCATGCCTGTTGACTTTTGACTCTAAATTTGCATAGATTTCCCCTGCATCACCCTTATTAGCTATCAGATGAAAAGACTGATGCCCAGGGATTAAGGATCTAGTGAGCAGCCAGGACTCAAGTGCAGTGACACCAATGATGAAACCCCTTCCCTGTCCCCAGCTTTCTGCATGGCTGAGCAGAATCCACCATGGACATTGGACTCCTCAGGAACGTGATGGGTGTGTGCTGTGGGCATTCCTCTGAATAATCAGTCAGTTATGCTTAGCTTTCTTATGCATTATTTTAATCATTTTCAGCAGATATTCTCTTTCTGCATATGGTTTAGCTCCATCCAGCATTAAAATGAGTTTGCAGGCCTAGGGGAATTGGTGACTAATGACAGAAAAGCAGCCATCGGTGTCCTGTGCAAGAATGGAACATGAGTTACAGGTTAACATTTTTCATTTGCCACTGGTAATCTACAAAGCAATTAATCTGCATACAGATAATTACAGGTTGATTTGGTTGTACCTCTTTGAAATCCAGACTGTGATGTATATAAGTAGAAAGCTTATGTGTTGTGTTCTGAGGACCACCCAGCCTGGAAACCACCTGTAACTAGCTGGAAGTTCCACCTCTTATCTGCTTATAATTCTTCAGTGAATCCCTGCTGACTTTGGCTGAAGTCTAAACTCTTTAACATGACCCATAAGTCCTTTTAGTATCTGCATTCTCTATCTTTAGCTTCATCTCCCTCTGTTCCCCTTACCTCCCAGCAGCCTAACAAACTTATTTCACATCCGCAAATAGACTGCCCTTCTGTTCACTCCAGACCTTGCCACATAATATTGCTTACGCCAAGGATCCTCGTCCACCACTCTCTGATCCCCCACCCCACACCTCAGCCCTCAGTCTTTGGGAAACTGATTCTGATGCCTTCTGCCTGGGCTTTGTGCTCTCCACACTCTCTGTTGTAGTCTCTGGTTTCTCTACTATAAGCTCCTTGAGGGTAGAACCCCGTCTGTCTTTCCACCATGCTCTATCTCCCCACACTGCCAGTGCGCAGGGGTACTCAATGGCTATTGATGAATGAATGAACCATCCAACCAACCAACCATCACCCAAGGCTAAACTTCAAATTCCCTAACTGGAAGAAATAGTTTCATAGTCATCGGCATGAAAAGAAATTTTTTCTTTCATTTTTATAACCTGATAGCCATCAGCAATTTTCCTTTCATTTTTAATACCAGAAAGAGTGTATTAATATATTCTCCTTTTTAAAAAACTAAAAAGAAGAAAGAAGAGAAACATTGCAAATGAGGCTAAACTCCTCTTACATACCATTTCCAGTCCCAGGCTCCTCAACTATTTTTCATATTATTTTTCCTGACCTGTGTGTGTGTGTTTGCAGGTTTGTATTTGTGCACCCCCATACCCTCCAAAATGTACAGTATTAAATGGAAACATCTCTTTGCAGCTTGCTTTTGGAAATGTATGCTGCTGCTGCTAAGTCGCTTCAGTCATGTCCGACTCTGTGCGACCCCATAGACGGCAGCCCACCAGGCTCCGCCGTCCCTGGGATTCTCCAGGCAAGAACACTGGATTGGGTTGCCATTTCCTTCTCCAAAGCATGAAAGTGAAAAGTGAAGTTGCTCAGTCATGTCCGACTCTTCATGACCCCATGGATTGCAGCCTACCAGACTCCTCTGTCCATGGGATTTTCCAGGCAAGAGTACTGGAGTGGGTTGCCATTGCCTTCTCCCTTGGAAATGTATAGTATGTTGTAAATTTGGCTTCAGCACCCTTAGCTCTGATTCATTCATTCTAGAGGCCATCAGGATTTCCCAACATGGATAGAAAAGTTTATTTAGTTACTCCCCTATTGTCCATCAACATCGAAGTATGTTGTAATCCTGGAATCTTTAAGAGAGAGGGACATCAGGGATCATATGATCAGATCTTCTCTAGAACCTGGAGTCCCTCCAGTAGCATCCCTGGTCAGACATCTCCTGCTGTTGCTCAGATACTGTAAGAAACAGAATGCTCGGTACTAGAGAAGGCAACCCTAACTAGAACATTTGTTCCTGCAGTAAACAAAGATCTTCCCCCTTGTAATCCCCACCGTTCTTTCTCAGTTCTGTCCTCTGGAACCTCAACCACTAAGGGTACCTCCTCCCCATCACCATACTTGCCCTCTGAATGTATGATGGGAGCTGATGTGTCTCCCACTAACAATTCTTCTTAGACTTTTGCCAAATCCTCTGCCCTTTGATTTCTAGACTCGTTGAACATCAGGCAGCCTCCTGAATGCAGACAGTTTGGAAAATCCTCTCTCAAAGTGTCACTCTTAGGAGGGAATGCAGCATGCTAGATAAAGCCAAACCAGCTCTCAGCTCTTTGGGATTATCCTCTCCCTTCATCTCACCACTAGATTTGGGTTATGTCCACTGGTATCTGCATAGCTTCAGGCCCCAAAGAATGAGGAGGCAGGATAAGCAGATTTGGTCTTGGGAATGGGTACCTGATGACCTTAGGTGAGACCTGTTCCCCGGGAATGCAGGCCTAGGGGAGTGGGGAGGGACAGGAAGATGCTGATTGCCTATAGAAAATGCCAGTGAGCAAAGGGGACCGAGAGCATGATCTCTCCCACAGATCATTGTACTTGGCATGAGCCATGGGGGAAGTCAGTTCCAAGGCAGTAGTGATGCCTATTGATTCTTATCAGAGTAAAATGAGGCGCACCTACCCCATGGTACCCAGAGATGCCCAGAATACCAGGCAGGAGCACTGTCCTGGGTAGTAACTGTTGGTGCCCAGTTACTCCTCTCTGTTTGGTCCAGGAGAACATCTAGTCTAAGGTCTGAACTTGTAATGTGAAAGTAGAGCCCCTGGTGGAATTAGCAGGAGGAGGAGTCTCATTTCTTTCACAGAGAGTTAGTATTGGCTTCATGAAGATCAGATCTCAAATCCAGCTGTGCTCTCTTATCACCCAGCTCACTTTGGTTGCAAGCAACAGAAACAGACCCTGCTGGCTGAAGCAGAGCAGGATTTACTGGAAGAATATGAGAGTAGAAGGAACTCACACACCCTCCCTGAGTTCTCAGAAAGAAGGTTGAGGGTCCAAATTTAATTCCCATCCTTGAGACAATCTATTCAAGATTTGGTGATCCAGAAAGTTCAGTTGGCCTGGCAGTTTGGTTCATAGTTCCAATCTAAAATAAAGAACAGTGACTATAGGACATCCCAAGAGAGCCTTTCTAAGCCTATCTTAGATAATGTTATCCAAGCCCCAGCTTTCTTATATATTATATATATTTTTTAAAAAAGGGAGAGATGAACATGCCCACCTACTTTGAAAGGGCTTTCGAACTGCCCAGCACAGAGTAGGTGGTCAACATTCTTTAACTTCAAGATATCCCAGGGCTAGAGTCAGAGCTTGCATCCTTTCCAAATAGCCTGGGCACAACACTTACCAGCTTGTCTGACCTCTTTCTGACACATCCTCACTGCTTGCAGGTCTTCAGTAAAGAATTCCCCAATTATTTAAATGTTATTTTCAAGGATCCCATCCAGAGATCGAGGGAAAATTCCCACCCCAAGTGATTGCTCATGTGGCAGACAGCTTTGAGACCAGGGAGAGTATAGCACAGGAGAGAAATTCAATAACTGCATAATTTAATGAAAGCAATCTTTCTTTGACTGTCTGAAGCCTTATCTGTTTTCTTACACTTTGGAAAATCACAGACACCATATATTTTGGAAGTCTTTATATAGCATAATAAAATTAGACTATTTATTTTATGTGCGTTAATCCGAATGTATCAAATTTTTATCAAGCAACCAAAATAACAAACGCTTATGGATTGTGCATTATGATGTAAATCTAGGGCAGAGGGATGAATATTTTAGTAACTGCACTTAGTCTTTGCAATGACAGGGACCTGGATCCCCTGGTAGAAATAAGAGGTAGGAAGATTCTCTTTCCACCCTCACTCTTCTCTGCCACTGTTAGCTTTGAGGATCAGGAAAGCTGCCCCTCACTTTGCCTTCCTTCTCCCTCCCTCTTCCTCCTCTGGCCTCATCCTTTTCCTTTACTCTTTCCTTTACTCCTCTTACACCATTCACCTCCCGTTCTCTTCATTCCCTTTCTCTCTCCCTGTTTCCCCCAACTTCTTTCTATGCCAATCACAAACTCTCCCTAGCCCTCAAGTCCCACCACTACAGGCTTGTTCTTTGGGATGAAACAGTTTCCTCTGTTTTATCAAGGAGCACACAGAACAGGAGGAGACAACTAGTTCTTAGCCAGACACCCTTTAACCATAACAGTTTGACTGTCTTTATCTCCATGATAGGCTTCCCAGCTGGTGCTAGTGGTAAAGAATCTGCCTACCAATGCAGGAGATGCAAGAGACTTGGGTTTGATCCCTGGGTTGGGAAGATCCCTGGAGAAGGAAATGACTACCCACTCTGGTATGCTGGCCTAGAAAATTCCATGGACAGAGGATCCTGGCAGGCATGGGGCTGCAAAGAGTAGGACATGACTGAGCACGCACACATACACATCCCCAGGAAGGTTGTCTCTGTGCAAGAGGTATCAGTGGTTTGAGAGAAAGAAACCCTGGATGTAGATTTGGGGAGGGATGGGGCTCCTTGCTTGGCTCTTAACCACCTGTGTTAGCTCAGGAAACCTGAGACTCATTGTTCATGTTGGCATTTAGCACAATGCCAGGCATAGAACAAACACGCCATCAATTAAGAGTCAGGAGCGTCCAGTGATGATCATGCACAAGTAACATAACCTCTCTGTGCCCCACTTTTTAAATTTGAAATATCAAGATAACAGTGCTGCTTTTCAAACTGCATTATTGGTAGATTTAATAAGTACTTTGTATGAAAAGCTTAAAACAGTGCTCGGTATGTAACAATGGGAATTATAACAGTGTGTAATACCCAATATAAAGTAGGTGTATCAGTCCGGGTTTAGTCAAGAAAATGGCAAATACTTCTTGTGTTTCCAACAGGAAGGGATTTCATAGAGGGGATTAGAAGATATAAGGTCTTTAGAGGAGCTGTGAGGTGAAAGAAAGGGAAAGCCACCACTAGCATTTTGGAACTCAGGGATTACAGCACCAGCAGAGGTGACTTGCAGGAGGATGCCCAGTGCTCCTGGCATCAGTCCATCCATCTCTCCTGGAAAGCCCATATGTCTGCCCACCCGCCATGGCTTCAGGAGCAATAAGGTTCTGCTCCTCCTCTACCTTCAAATTCTCCAACATATGCCTCTCGGCTTTTACAAAGATAGAAATCTGTTACCTGCTGGTAAAGATTCAAGGAAATCTACTTCTCAGAACTCTAGGCCTGTGATGCAAGACAAAACTCAGAGGAGAGAAAGTGATGTTGAGTTGTTCATACTACTCAGGCAGAATGGGGATGATACCTAGGGTTGATATAAGGAGCACATGAGGTTTAGAGTGTAAGAGCCTTTTGTCAACTTCAAACTTCCAAGCAGGTATTAGATTTTGATGGTAATGGGAGTGAAGTGGGAGGAATATGCCCTGACAAGACCAGATAAGACCAAGACCAGATAAGAAAACCTGGGAAACCAACAGACAGTAGAGTGTAAGTATGTCCATAGATAATTTGACACATTCAAGACTTTACCATGTGCCAGGCTCTAGTGTAAAGGCTTTACAGGCACTAAGTTACTTCATTCTACAAAAGCCCATGTGGGAGGTACTATTATTACATTTTACAAATGAGAAACTATGGTCCAGAGAAGTAACTTGCAAGCAAGTAACTTGCCCAGTGTCCTATTGCTAGTAAATAGGATTTGAATCCCAACTGGGACGATCTCCTGGAGAAGGAAATGGCAGCCCACTCCAGTATTCTTGCCCGGGAAATCTCATGGACAGAGGAGCCTGGAGGGCTACAGTTCATTGCAAAGAGTCAGACATGACTTAGCAACTAAACAACATGACTCTAGGGGTCAGTTTCTTAACTGCCAGGTAACAGAGAAAGGAGAGGATGTCAAGTTGGAGTTGGCTGACTTCATAATTACCCAGGAGCTGGCTTTGGTTGGAGCTGAGGGTCTATTATGCACCAGTTTGATTTCTGTATCCTTACAGAAAAGGTTATTTTTAAAGCACAGGTTGTTATTTTGCTCTTCTAAAAGCAATTTGGGACCAAGGTTGGGGATGTTTTCTCTGATCAAAAATACTTTGACAAGCCAAACTAAGCCACTTTGTCCCAGGACAGCTGTCCATGGAGCAGAGTTATAATTTGCCCTGAGAATTGATTTTTCCTATTAGAACTCATTCCCATTCAGCCCACAGTGGCACCTCCCCTAGGGTTTGCTGAGATCCAGGAAAAACTGATCATCATTAAATAGTCACCATTAAAATACAGTTTTGTTAATTACTTTGTGCCTGACAAAAATGTAAAAATAGTAAAATGCAAAAAGCAAAATAAATCTTGCTCTACAATATTTTCTGTACCTTTTCAAGATCTGAAAGGAATAGAAATGGTTGCCGTCTTGAGAGAGGGTTTTGGTCCTAGGACTTGAAGGCAGCATATCTCTTCTAATCGCCTCCCCTCACCTTTGGTTTTTCTCCCAGTCAGATGCTTTTCTAAAGCAAATAAAAAAAAATCCATATTTGCCTTAGAAAGCAAGAAGCTCTTGTTGGGCTAGGAAATGAAACTTATTTAAGAAATGTCAAGTACAGAGGAAGCTTGGAAATTATGCTTTAAATTTTAAATGTCTCTAAAGCAGAAAGGAAGGAAGAAACCAAATCATGTTTTGCTTTAGCTCCAAAGCGTATTAGCAACTCACGTGGCCTTGGAATGAACCAGACCCTTCTCGAAGTCTTAATTAATGACTCAGCATAGAAGAATTGATCCATTTTCTGTCTGCCTCAAGCAGAGAAATGACCATTTATAGGACCTGTGGTCATTTTTCAAGAGCTCATCAAGGAGCTGGAACTCAGGAAATGAAAACAAAACTAAATAAATGTTGATAAGAAACATAACAGTTATTATTCTGTAAAAATGGAATGTCTGCATAACTAAACTTTTCTCATCAGCAGAAATTTCCCAGTTCTTGTCAGAAAAATGACCACCACTGTTAGCTGAGAGAGTCCAGTACCATCTGAGCCCCTAGGACGTCCCAGGCTCAGATAGTAAAGGATCCACCTGCAATGCAGGAGACCCACGTCCAATCCCTGGGTCTGGAAGAGCCCCTGGAAAAGGGAATGGTTATCTACTCCTGTATTCTTGCCTGAGAATTCCATGGACAGAGGAACCTGGCAGGCTACAGTCAACTGGGTCACAAAGAGTCAAATGGGACTGATCGACTAACCCTCTCCAGTATTTGGGAACAAAACACTTCGGAATCATTAAAATTGCTATTTCTCTGCCTGCATTCATCCATGCTGTGTAAGCAAAGAAGCAACCTCACACATCCCCTTAGTTGCAAAGCTGTTAGGGATCTGGGGGTGGTGCTCTCGATGCCATCCAGGCATTCATAAACATTTGTTCACTCATTTATTGTTTTAACTTTTAAAAAATATTTATTTACTTACTTGGCTGCTTTGGGTCTTAGTTGTAGCCCACAGGATTTTCACTGTGTCATGGGGAATCTTTTGTTGAAGCCCGCAGACTCTCTAGTTGAGGCACTCAGATTTAGTTGCTCCGTGGCATGTGGAATCTCATTTCCCCAGACAGTGATCGAACTACACACCTTACATTGCAGGGTGGATTCTTAATTACTGGACCACCAGGGAAGTCCGTTTGCTCATTATTTAGTTCTTACTTTGGGGGTTGGAAAGACCTACCCCAAGACCAAATAGGATGCAAATTCAAGTGAGGCAGCAGTGTGTAAGACAGAGGGGCCCTGCAATTGTGGTGAGCTGAAGACAGTCTGCTCTTAGGGAAAGTGGACCCAACATTTGTTGCCTTGTTGGCCCAGATTGCTAGCTCTCCTGATTTTTGAGATGAATCTGAGTTGATGCATATAAACTTCCTGAATTTTACATATCAGCAAGTAGTTCACATTTTTTGAAATATCAAGCAGGTCAAGCAAGCATGTCTTCAGGCCAAATTTAGCTCACAGGAGCTTTATCCCTGGAAATCTTTCAAGGTGGTGGCAGTTTTACCCAATAGCCCAAGCCCCATGACACCTGGAACAAAGACAGTATTTGGGGTGAAGCTGTTGCGGGAAATGATGACTTGCATTTGCTCCTAAAAACAGAGTATGTGGAGTCCCTTGGTGGATGAGGATATAGTAACAGACTTCACCAACACGATCATATGCAGCAGGATTAAATGTTGCGATCATCTGAACCATCTCTGTGAACTACAGGAGCAGCGATGGCAAAGTGGTGACAGATGGGGACCCAACCTGGGTGGAGCAGGAAACCCCAGTTGGCAGCATTTGGTTCGCACACAGGATTTTCATGGATGGTGCCTGAACCTATTTTTTATTTTATTTTAATAATTGAGAGTTTAAAAAAATTACCACCTATGCATCAACTCCAGCCACACTGTGGTCCATTTGGGTAGCACCATAGCAACCATCATACACAAGTTGCAGGAATGAGGGACACTTGGATGGCCGGGTGCAGTCACCTCTGAAGAGTGGAGAGTGCAGCCTTTCCTAAAGAGTGCAAACGGGAACAGGGGCACACAGGTCTCACGTGCGTGCCAAGGACTCATGAGTTTCTCATCTCATGAAAGCCCTTATCTGGCCTGCTTTCCAGAAGAGCACTCAGGGGACCTCTGGGCTCACACATGAGTTGTGCATGAGTGAGCTTTAATTAAAGCTCAGGGCTTTAAAAGCTCCAGGTTTCCTGAAGGTAACCTTTCAAACCACAGTTCCTTCATTCTGAGAATTCTGAGCTCCTGAAGAAAATAGGATGGCTTTTTATCTAGGAGCAATCTTGTTTCTGGAGTTCTTTTTCTTGGTGTATTTTATTTAATGTTTTATGGATGCTGCTCACTTTTCACTCAGAGCAAGTCTTCTCATGGTGCCCTGGATGCTGGTAAATACAGTGAGAAGGAGTCCATGGTGCCTTGATGGAGGGGCAGTGTCCACTCCTTCTAGACTGGCCAGTGGATTCAGCTCAGGCATCAGGACAGCTGGGATCCTGCACACCTGCTTGGTAAAGTGACTCACCTGCTTGACTGTCAGTGGGAATGCAAATTGATACAGCTACTACGGAGAGCAATATGGAGATTCCTTAAACAACTGGGAATAAAACTACCATATGACCCAGTAATCCCACTACTGGGCATATACCCTGAGGAAACCATAATTGGAAAAAACGCCTGTACCCCAATATTCACTGCGGCACTATTTACAACAGCTAGGACATGAAAGCAAGCTGGATGTCCATTGACAAATGAATGGATAAAGTAGTTGTGGTACATATACACAGTGGAATGTTACTCAGCTTCAAAGAGGAATGCATTTGAATTGGTTCTAATGAGGTGGATGAACTTAGAGCCTATTATACAAAGTGAAGTGTAAGTCAGAAGGAGAAAGACAAATATTGTATATTAATTCATGTTATGGGATTGAGAAAGATGGTACTGATGACCTATCTACAGGGCAGCAGTGGAGATGCAGACATAGAGACCAGTTTTGGACACAGTCGGGGAGAAAGAAGGTGGGATGATTTATGAGAGCAGCATTGAAACGTATATATTACTGTATGTAAAGTGGATAGCCAGTGGGAATTTGCTGTATGACACAGGGAACCCAAAGCCAGTGCCCTGTGACAACCTAGAGAGTAGGGTGGGGAGGGAGGTGGGAGGCAGGGTCAGGAAGTGGGGAACATATGTATACCTATGGCTGATTCATGTTGATGTATAGCAGAAGACATCACAATATTGTAATTATCCTCCAATTAAAAATTAAATTACACCAAAAGAAAATACCTGGAAACCTGGCTTTATAAAAGCTTTTGGTGGAGCTTGGCACCTGGGAATGTTCTATGCCAGGGAGGCAGGACTGTCTCTGAAATATGGCATTGTCACTGTCACACCTGCTGCTAACCTATGGCATTGTTTTGTTTTTCATTTCTAGAAATTTTATTTTTATTTATTTTTTAATTTAAAATTTTACCTTATATTGGAATACAGTTGACTTACAATGTTGTGTTAGTTTCAAGTATACAGCAAAGTGATTCAGCTATTCATATACATATATCCATTCTTTTTCACAAGATTATTACAGGATATTGAGTCGAGTCCCTGTGCGATACAGTAGGTCCTTGTTGTTTATCTATCTTATAGTATTGTGTGTTTGTTCATCCCCAGCTCCTGATTTATCCCTCTCTACTTGCCCCCTGCCATAGCATTTTCCTTTTGGTAATTGTAAGTTTGTTTTCTAAGTCTGTGAATCTGTTTCTGTTTTGTAAATAAGTTCATTTGTATCGTATTTTTAGATTCACATATAAGTGGTATCATATGGTATTTGTCTTTCTGACTGACTTCACTTTTTGATTATCTCTACATCCATTCATGTTGCTGCAAAAGGCTTTATTTCATTCTCTTTTATGGATGAGTACTATTCCATTGTATATATGTACTACATCTTCTTTACCCATTCATCAGTTGATAGACCTAGATAGGTTGCTTCCATGTCCTAGCTATTGTAAATAGTGCTGCAATGAACATTGGAGGGGGGCATGTATCTTTTTGAATTATGGTTTTGTCTGGATATATGTCCAAGAGTTGGATTGTGAGATCATATGGTAGCTCTATTTTTAGTTTTTAAGGAACCTCCATACTGTTCTCCATAGTGGTTGTACCAATTTACATTCCCACCAGCTGTGTAGGAGGGTTCCCTTTTCTCCACATCCTCTCCAGCATTTCTCGTTTGTAGACATTTTTGATGATGGCCATTCTGATTGGTGTGAGATGACACCTCATTGTAGTTTTAATTTGCATTTCTCTAATAATTAGTGATACTGAGCATCGTCTCGTGTGCTTTTGGCCCTGTATATGTCTCCTTTAGAGGAATGCCTATTTTGATCTTCTGTCCACTTTTTAATTGAGTTGCAGGTTTTATGCTCCATGCTGTTCTGAGAGCTTTGGCCATATTTACTCATTCCGCATCACTGCAAACTCGGGCAGTGGGCACTTTAATTTACCTTATTTTATAGGTTTGGGGATGGAAGACATGAGGACTCAGGTATGTTGTCAACATCTGTAAGTGTCAAGAGTCAGGTAGTTTGGCTCCAGATGCTACGCTGTCCTGCCTCTCATGGTTTCCCTGCTATCAGGAAGATAATACCCAGATGAAAGCAATCAAATGTATCAGTTCAGCTTTAAGCATCTGAAGGGGCACAGACTGCGCTGTGTCACCTGTTGCAGGTCCTCAGAGACCCACAGGCTAGTCTGCCCACAGCGCCCTCTGGCGGAGCTGGCTCACCTTCCAAGTATCATTTTCCTATGCTCATCATGTTATTTGGTCGCCGCTCTGTCATACTGGAGGGAACAGGGAGTCCAGGTTCCCTGGGAGAATAGAATTGTGGACATTAGCAGGACCACTGGTGGAATTTGGCCTCTTATCTTCTTACTTGGGCCCCATGGTTAGTCAACAGACAGCTTCCAATTTTAGCCTTAAATTGGTCTAGATGTCTTTAGCTTTGAAACCAAGCATCTTTACCTGGACGGAATAGCAAGTGCCCCTCCCCACTATGTCTACGACTATTAACTCCATCACTCATGAAGAAGATTCTGGGTGCATTCAGAGACAAACTTGCCAAGAGCCATTTCCATTCAATTCAGTAGAAATGCCTTCAATAGAAATACATCACGGAGATACATGAGCAGAATTGGTGCCTGCTTCCATAATGTTTTCCATCTAATTGAAAATCCAAAAGCAAAAGCCAGTGCGTGAACTCATAGGAGAGAAAGAACAGAACAAGACCAAATATCATTTTGTGCTGATCTGTAATAGAGACAAGGCAATTTCCATCCAGGGAAAGATAGAAGGATGATATTTACAGATTCCTCTGTGTGCCCAGGACTGCCTGCCCAGCACATTCACCTACATGGTGTCCTTGGATCCGCACAACCAGCTGGTGAGGTCAATATTATTATCTGCATTAATAGATTAGGCCTCTGAGGCCAGGAAGGGCAGAAAGTAAACTGAGGTGCTGGCTCTGTGGGACTATGGGTTTGGGACTGTGAGGAAACCAGGTTTAGAGCAGGTGGAGCATAGGGGACAGGTAAGGAGTTAGCCAGGCTCTAGACACACATGTACCCCGTCCCGTACTGGGTCTGACTTCAAATGTACCACCAATCAAAGCAGACATCAAGAGCCAAACCTATTCTTTACCAGTTAGGCCTTTACCAGTTGCTGAGAAAATGTTTTATATTATTGAAAGAATGAATTAACAATATCATTTGAGGGCTCTTCTGGCTTGAATCATGAAGGATACTCAGAAGGATATTGTTATCCTGATTTAAACTCCTGATTGCTGTCCTCAAGTCTTTGCCTATGACTTTAACTCTCAATTATTACTCTAGACACTCCTCAGATTATGCGCACTGCTGCTGCTGCTAAGTCACTTCAGTCATGTCTGACTCTGTGCGACCCCATAGATGGCAGCCCACCAGGCTCTGCCATCCCTGGGATTCTCCAGGCAAGAACACTGGAGTGGGTTGCCATTTCCTTCTCCAATGCATAAAAGTGAAAAGTGAAAGTGAAGTAGCTCAGTCATGTCCAACTCTTTGCAACCCCCTGCAGCTAAGAACTAAACATCTCATCAGAATGCGGGGCAAATGCTTGAGACCTGGAATGTTGGGAGGCAGGAGGACAGGCTAGATTTGTAGCCCTTGAGGGTCTCATTCTGATGCCAGCACACCTTGGGAATTCTTCCCAGGTGGTGCTAGCGGTGAAGAATCTGCCTGTAAGTGCAGAAGACAGAAGAGACCCAGGTTCAATCCCTGGCTCGGGAAAAATTACCTGGAGGAGGGCATGGCAACCCACTCCAGTATTCTTGCCTGGGAAATCTCATGGACAGAGGAGGCTTCTGGGCTGCAGTCCATGGGGTCACAGAATCAGACACAACTGAAGTGACTTAGCATGCACTATATCCTTCAGGGGTTGATAAGAAACTGTGCTGAAGGTTGGCTGGCACCTGTGTTGAGACCCAGGATCCAGGGTCCACAAGACTCACAAGGCAGCCAGAACTGGAACCCCAGCACTGCAGCTCCCCAAACCAGAATTTATCAGTGCTCTGGAGCTGATCCAACACCAAGAAACTGCCTCTCTACCCTAAACACACCAAGGCTGATTTGAAAACCAGAGGGCCAGCAAGACTTATAGTCATGCAGAAGATGAGCCTCCACATGCAAATATCTTACATCTCTTGTATCTTTTACTCCTTGCCATAATCTTAAGAGATGCTGTCATTTTTATCCCAATGATGTAGATTGGAACACTAGGCCCAGAGAAATAAAATAACTTGCCCAAAGCAGACCCACTTAGAAAGTGGAAGGGTTAAGAATCAAGCCCAGGCAATCTGACTTGAAAATCTTTCTTCTTAACCACTGTCCTCTGCTGAGTTGTAGTCATGTTGACCAAGAAATGTCCTATTCACTCTGGGTCAGAGGTGACTTCTATATGGATCTGACACTAGATGCATGGAGAAATCATCAATAGGAAGAAGCAAAGGTGAGCTCCCAGTATCAGAGCTGGCCTCTGGAGTCTTTTGCCAGTCTTTGGACAAAACTCAAGAGACCCTTGAGTGTTGGGGCACTAACTCATCACTTTCTGAGAAACTTCCTCTTTGCAAAGAGGAGTCCTCAGAAGGTCTCTCTGCACTGGGCATTTTACCTTATTGACATCCTCTTTCCTGGGCAGGTGTGTTATTTCCTGTCTACCACAGCGCAGGTAGAACCATCATGTAGACTCACTGGGAACACTGAGAGGTTGAGATGCCCTCTCTCCTGGACCTCCTTCTACTGTGCTAAAATAAATGTTCCTAACTCCCGAAGGGCTTCCCTAATAGTTCAGTTGGTAAAGAGTCTGCCTGCAATGCAGGAGACCTGGGTTTGATTGCTGAGTCCGGAAGATTCCATGGAGAAGGAAATGACAACCCACTCCAGTATTCTTGCCTGGAGAATTCCACGGACAGAGGAGCCTGGCAGGCTACAGTCCATGGGGTCTCAAGAGTAGGACATGACTTAGCAACTAAACCACCACCAATTCCTGATCGGAAGCTTTAGTGATTGCTTCCAAGGCTTTCATTCCCCGCCCCCATCCCCCTACCTCGTCACACCTGTTGCTATGGCTGTTTTATTCCAAATGCCACCATGTTCAGCGTGGATTCTTTGAAAAAGACCCACCAGCCTCTGCAGCCAGGAAGGTTCTGGAAGTGTATGTTATCCACCCGCCAGCCTCTGCAGCCAGGAAGGTTCTGGAAATGTATGTTATCCCTGCGCATTCTGTAAAGTCATGTCCAAGGATCCATTAGCTCAGAGCAGTGGGGTGATTAGCTGGGGCCCCCTGGGCTGGCTCCCCTATTGTGAGTGATTCCTGCATGGGCTCTGGATTGATTTATCTACGTATCTTTTCCTTCCTAGAAGAAGCATAGAGAACCAGTTACCAGTCTGGGCTTGAAAAATCGTATAAATCTGAATTCAAGCATCAACCTGCCCCTTCCTATCTGGGTGAACTTGGGAAAATTATTAAACCATGGTAACTCTCAGTGTTCTCATCTATGGAAGGAAGTAACGATGAAGCCTAGTTCTCTGTATTGTTTTGAGGGTTAAATGAGATAATACCTGAAAATATTCACCATTCCTAGACCTCAAGCAATAATAGTTACTATTTTTAGTCATCAACCCACATTCAGTGAGCACTTACTATGTAGGGGGTGGAGATACATCAGGAAACATAGTGGGAAGCCCCCAGGCAAGAATCAAGGAAGTCAGCTTTCCTCAGAGTGGGTCTCAGAGTGCTTTTGTCTGGGTCAAGATTCACAAGAAAATGAGGTCTCCTGGTCCGATAGGCTAAAACAAAACAAAACAAAACAAAAAATCCTGATTATAATGGTATAATCAGTCATTGTAACTGTATAATCTTACAGTAATCTATAGATCTCTCATGCACAGCCTCTTATCAAAGAATCTGAGTGGTCCTGTGATAAAGATGCCTGCTTAAATTTGATTAAACCTGAATTCCCCAAACTCACATGACCACGAAACCTTTGTTTGCTAATTCCTGTTAGACTGACTGCCTGTGTTCTATGTTCTGAGAAAGACAAAAAGGAAAATACTGGCTAGAGATGACTGAAAAAGCACCTCTAACGTATAATGAGAAATAACAGAGTTTGTTCTTCCACCAAGAAGCCCAAGCAAAGGGCTACTTGCAAAGGACACCTCTCCTTGTGGCCTCACCATATCCTTCCCTGACAGAGTCAGTCCTGTGGAGATGTATAAGGCAAGACTTGGCTCTAAATGCTAAACTACCCTCCTCTTATAGAGGAGTCTGTAAATCTTTGACTAGTGTTTGCCCTCTTTGGAATAAATTCTTAATTGATTTCTAAAGATTGCTGTTTGCAAATTAAATTACACTTCCCTTATACATTATATAAAGAAGCATAAACCAGTCACCTCTCCTGGGCATACACCCCCCTCCTTGAGTTCCTAGGGTGTGATTACATTACTTCAGTTGCACTGCTTCTGTTCAACTCAAGCTACATGAATTGTTTCTCTTGCTTGTTTAATTGCCCATGTCTTATTACAGAGAGAATTTATTGTTTTAGTGCAGCATAAAGTTCAAATATTTTATGCAAGATGAATATGGCCATTGACATTTTTATTCCCTTTTCAAGTTCACACGCACAGAAATCATATTGGAAACTTTTCAAAACATCTGTGACCAATACTACAAAGTGTCAAAACCTCCAGAAGGTGTTTTAAAAAAGGAAAGACTCTAGAGCACATGTTTCCTTCTTTAACATCGCAAGGGATTCCACTAACTGACATTGACACAAGCTCATGAAGAAGTTCCCCTAGGTATGAAAAATCATTTGAAAGCACATTGGGATTGAACTGTTGATATGTACCTCAGTCTCCAGAGCATGATGCTAAGTGGAAAAGCCCATCCCAAGAGGCTACACTGCATGATTCCATTTTGTAACATTTTTGCTGAATATTTATTTATTTTGGCCGCGATGCAGTGTTGAAGCTTGGTTGAAGCATGCAGGATCTTAAGTTGTGGCATGTGAATTCTTGGCTGTGACATGTGGGATCTAGTTCCCTGACCAGGGGTCACACCTGGGCCCCCTGCAATGGGAGCTCAGAGTCTTAACCAGCGGACCACCAGGGAAGTCCTATTTCATAATATTTTTGAGTTGCAAAGTTATTTAAATGGAAAAGAGCTTAGAGGTTGGCAAGATTAAGGAGGGAGTGGAAAAGGAGGATAGTAGGTTGCTTCCACCTCTTAGCCATTGTGAACAGTGCAGCAGTGAACGTAAGAGGGCAAATACTCTTGGAGATCCTGATTTCGATTCTTTGAATAAATATCCAGAAGTGGAATGGCTAAATCACATAGTAGTTCTGTTTTTAATGTTTTGAGGAGCCTCCACACTATTTTCCATAACAGCTGAACCATTTTACATTCTCATTAACAGTGCACAAGTGTTCCCATTTCTCTACATCCTTGCTGACACTTACTATTTTGTTGGTTGATTGATTGATTGTTTTGGTTTTTCTGATAGTGGCTATCCTAACAGGTAAAAGTGATAATTGTCATGATTTTGATTTGCATTTCCCTTATGATTAATGATGTTGAGCATCTTTTCATATACTTATTGGCAATTTATATTCTTTGCAGAAATATCCTTTGCAAGTTATTTTAATTTTTGCTGTTGAGTTGTTGGAGTTCCTTATATTTTTTGGATATTAACCCCTTAGCAGATATATTATTTGCGGATACTTACTCCCATTCCATAGGTTACCTTTTCACTCTGCCAACTGTCTCCTTTTCTAGACATGTTTCAGTTCGAGGTAGTCTCACTTGTCTGATGTTTCTTTTGTTGTCTATGTTTTTGGTGTTGTATCTGAGAAATCACTGTGAAGACCAGTCTTGTAAAGCTATTGCCCTACATTTTTTTCTAGGAATTTTAAAAGTTTCAGATCTATGCTTAAGTTCAATCCATTTTGAGTTGATTCTTATTTATAGTGTAAGATAAAGGTTCAATTTTATTTTTGTGCATGTAGATATTCAGTTTTCCCAGCACCATTTGCTCAAGGGACTATTCTTTCCCTATTGTGTATTCTTGGCACCCTTGTCAAAGATTTTTTGATTATATGTGCATAGATTAGTTCTGGGCTCTCTATTTTGGTTCACTGCTGTGTGTGTATGTAAATATATATGTAAATTGTCAGTACAATTCTATTTTGATTGCTGTAGCTTTATAATGTTTTGAAGTCAGAAAATTTGAAGCCTCTAGATTTTTTCTTCTTTCTCAAGATTATTTTGGCTATTTGGGGTATTTTTGTGGTTCCATATACATTTTTGGATTTTTTTCCATTGCTGCAAAAAGCAACATTGAAATTTTAATAGAGATTGCATTGAATCTATAGATTGCTTTGGATAGTGCGGGCATTTTAATTTTAAGTCTTCCAGTTCATGAACATAGGACATCTCATTCGTTTGTATCTTCTTTAATTTCTCTCCTCAGTGTTTACAGATTTCATGTACTAGTCTTTCACCTCCTCAGTTAATTCCTAAGCATTTTATTATTTTGGTGCTATTGTAAATGGAATTGTTTTCCTAATTTCCTTTACAGATAGTTTGTTGTTAGTGTACAGAGACATGTATGATTTTTACATGTTGGTTTTGTAACCTGCAACTTTACTGAATTTGTTTATTCTGACAGTTTTTTTCGTGGAATAATTAGGCTTTTCTACAAATAAAACCATGTTGTCTGCAAATAGGGACAGTTTTATTTCTTTTTATCTGATTTATATCCATCTCTTTGTTTTTCTTGCTTATTTGCCCTGGGTAGAACTTCCAAGACTGTTGAATAGAAATGATGAGAGTGGATATCCTTTTCTTGTTCCTGATCTTAAAGAAGCTTTCAGATTGTTTTTGTGTTTTATTGGCCTTTGATTATAATGTCAGTTGTGGTCTTTTCATATCTTTATTATGTTGAGGCAATTTCCTTCTATTCCTAGTTCTGTGTTTTATCATGAAGAAGTGTTGAATTAAAAAAAAATTCCCTACATCAAGGGAGATGATCATGTGATATTTTTATTCTTCATTCTGTTCAAGTCGTGCATCACCTCAACTGATTTTTTCATATATTGAAGCATCCCTGCATCCCAGGGATAAATCCCTCTTGGTCTTGGTGTTTGATCCTTTTAATATATTTTTGAACTCAATTTGCTAGTATATTGTTGACGATTTTTGCATCTGTATTCATCAGAGATACCAGCCTGTAGTTTTCTTGTAGTGTCTTTTTCTGGCTTTAGTGTCAAGATAATGCTGGCCTCAAAATATTAGTGTTCCCTCTTTATCAATTTTTTGGAAAAATTTGAGAATGATTGGCGTAAATTTGGGAGAATTCTCAAGGGAAGACATCCTGGACTTTTCTTTGTTGGAGGTTTTTGATTACTGGCTCAATCTCCTTACTACTCATAGGTATGTTCATATTTTCAGGTTCTTCATAATGTAGTCTTGGTAAATTGTATGTTTCTATGAATCTGTCCATTTTTAATATGCTATCCATTTTTTGTTGTATAATTGCTCATAGCAGTCTTTTGTAAGTTTTTTTCTTTCTGTGGCATCAGTTGAAAAGTCTCCACTTTCCAATTTTATTTATTTGAGTCTTTTCTTCTTAGTTAGTCTAGCTAAAGATTTATCAATTTTGTTGATATTTTTAGAAATCCAACTCTCAGTTTTATTGATTTTTTCCTATTGCCTTTCTATTTTCTATTTCATTTATTTCTATACTAATCTCTATCATGTCTTTATTTCTCCTAACTTTGGGCTTATTCTCCTTTTTATAGCTTCTTGAAGTGTAAATTTATGTTGTTTAGTTGAGATTTTCTTATTTTTTAACACAGGTGTTTATCACTTCAGTTCAGTTCAATCGCTCAGTCGTGTCTGACTCTTTGTGACCCCATGAATCGCAGCACACCAGGCCTCCCTGTCCATCACCAACTCCTGGAGTTCACTCAAACTCATGTCCATTGAGTCGGTGATGCCATCCAGCCATCTCATCCTCTGTCGTCCCCTTCTCCTCCTGCCCCAATCCCTCCCAGCATCAGAGTCTTTTCCAATGAGTCAACTCTTCACATGAGGTGGCCAAAGTACTGGAGTTTCAGCTTTGGCATCATTCCTTTCAAAGAACATCCAGGGCTGATCTCCTTTAGAATGGACTGGTTGGACCTCCTTGCAGTCCAAGAGATTCTTAAGAGTCTTCTCCAACACCACAGTTCAAAAGCATCAATTCTTTGGCACTCAGCCTTCTTCACAGTCCAACTCTCACATCCATACATGACCACAGGAAAAACCATAGCCTTGACTAGACGGACCTTTGTTGGCAAAGTAATATCACTACTTTTTAATATGCTGTCTAGGTTTGTTTTTGATACACAGCTATTATAGAATCTATTGCACTAGAGTGAAATTATTGCTTTTCTATCTTCTTTAATAGTCTCTGAGCAGCTTGGAGGATGTGTCTGATTCATCTCCTTGCCCCCATAGTAAAGCTCAATAAATTAAATGCTCATCCAGTGTTTTCTGGATCAATGAGATGGATGGATGGACAGACAGGGCACTGATGAAATATTAGGCCTCAGTGATCAGGGGCAGGGGAAGTTTTGACATTGATTTCTGATGTATGGAACAATACATCCTGACAGCACTGATATGAGGCAAATGTATTTGCTGAGAAGGTTGTACACAGTAATATTGTGTGGTCTAATACATAGCAAGCATAAGTACAAAGAAAGAGAACAAACCCATGGGTACTTTAGACTTAGCTATAATACCCTGAATAAATAGTTCAGTCCTTAAATTATATCTCAAGTAGTAAATACAGCTATTTCAGAAACCACCTTTGGTCATTTGTAGATGGAACTCCTCCCAAACCACCCTTAGGATATTGTGGTCTCCCCAGGGTCTGTCCTATTTATATGAGAACAAAAAGCCTTATGGGTTCTCAAGAGACTTCATTACCAGGACAGCCTGGCAGTTCCTAAAGGCAAAGAGATAGCTGAAACTTGGCTTTTAATAGAGGGATCATTTTCTAATTTTTTATAAGTCAAATACTATTTCTCTACAATAAAATATATATTTTAGATCCTTCCTAATTCAGACCTTTCTCATCTCCATAACAATGGAATCCCATGGTGAGCACTGGAGAAAAGAACTATTATCCAGAGATAGAGGAGACCATTATTAACAAAAAACAAGGATCTTGGCTTCTTTTGGGAGAGACCCTCACTGTCCCTGGTGATATCACCCAAGAGTCCTTCCCACCTGAAGTAGACACTCTTCCTCTTCCTGGCTCCAGAGTTGTAAATAGCCTCCCAATCCCCTTCAGCCCTGGATGGGCTCCATGATTCCATAAATCCCATCTTTCTAAATTCTAAACATCTACATCTATTCCCATCATAAAAAGGATATTAAAAAAGGTTTGAAAGTGAAAGTGAAGTCGCTCAGTTGTGTCCAATTCTTTGCAACCCCGTGGACTGTAGCCCACCAGGCTCCTCCATCCATGGGATTCTCCAGGCAAGAATACTGGAATGGTTTGCCATTTCCTTCTCCAGGGGATCTTCCTGACCCAGGGATCAAACCCAGGTCTCCCGCATTGCAGGCAGACACTTTAACCTCTGAGCCACCACTTTTTAAAAAATGCGGGTTGTCTCATGAACAGTGAGTTAACTATCACAATCCATCACATCCACTGGAAAACACAAGGAGAGAAAAATTCAGGTCAAGGCAAGTCTGAAATATCCTTAAGTGATGGTGCTCTTAAACTAGTTTACCCAGGATAGCTCCTCTGAAGTCTAGAAAAATACTGCACACTGAGGTATTCAATAAAAGCCTGAATTTCTCTCAACAGTCCCAAGTTCAAGTTTTGTCCACATTCTGTCACTCAACTCTATTGTCTCTTCATTGTTTATCTTCTCTAAATATGATTGAGAATCAATTCTAGGAGATACAGGATTGTAAGATCTATTTAAGTAGGAATTTTAACATTTTAGCACATTTTTGAATTGCTAATTTGGACATGCTGCCTTGAATGTAATTCTCACTCCGTTGTGCTTTGTCACTCAATCGTGTCTGATTCTTTGCAACTCCATGGACTGTAGCCCACCAGGTTCCTCTCCATGGGGATTCTCTAGGCAAGAATACTGGAGTGGGTTTCCATGCTCTTCTCCAGGGGATCTTCCCAACCCAGGGATCAAACCCAGGTCTCCCACATTGCAAGCAGATTCTTTACCATCTAAGCCACCCCATTAGCCTTTGCTGAATGAAAGGTTTTGGATTAATTCAAGTTCTATAGTGTAGTGGTTAGGTACACAGATTTGAAAGTCAGACTTCCTATGTTCAAATACAAGATCTGCCTTTTTTTAGCTGTGTGGTCTTAAACAACTTTGTGCCAGGGTTTTCTCATTTGAAAGATAAGGAAAATTGTGGTGCTGGATTATTGGTACAGTATATCATTGGATTACTGTGAGAGTTGAATGAGTGAATATATCGTGTTTTTAACAGTGTCTAGAGCCAAGTGCATATTTACAAACAAATATCATTCATTTTATTATTGAAAGTTGTGATGTAGCTTGTGGGACAGAAATACACAGACCGTTTCAATCCCACCTCCAGACATTAGTGGCACTACAAACCTAGTCAAGTTACTGTCCTTTTTTGATTCCCGGTTCTCTTATCTGTAAAATAAGAATAATCAGCTCTAGCCATACAGCTGTTGGAAATATTACAGAAGATAATCCAAGTGCCATTCTTGAGAATTATGCTAGTCTCTCTTGGTCCTCCTCCCCTCATCATGGGTGCCCTTTCCCTTCTCCCTCGTAGTCTCCCTACTCTGACCATCGCTCCCCTTAGAGTTTCCTAAGCCCTCTGTTCTTACTGTATGCACTCCCCGTGTGTGGTCTCCTCCCTGCCATCCCTTTGATCACATTTCCTACAGGATGATGTTTCAAATTCCTACCTTCTGCCCAGATCTCTCCATAGTTTCCAGTCCATATACCTACCTACTAAACATCTTCACTAGTCTATTCCACAGGCACTTAGAGTCAAAGACTAACCTCACTTTGTCTCCACTAAACCTGAATGTTACTATAAATGGCACACTCACTCACCCTATCACTCAGCTGGAAGCTTGAGTGTCTTTACTCTCTCTCACCACTGACATTTCCGCATCCCCCAAGCTCCATCAGCTCTCCTTCTATAATTCTACCTCCTCTCACTGACCACTGTCACTGCCAGAGCTTCCTGATTGGCCTGTCCTTTGTATTGCACCCCACCCTCCACATCTCTAGTCTATCCATTTTCCATAGTGAATCCTTAGTAAAATTTCTTTAGATTCTTAAAAATCCATGCATTATTTCTTTCTGATTTAAAAGGCTTCAGTGAAACCCATTGCCCTAAGGATTAAGCCCACCTCCTTTAGAGGTTGCAAAGGTCTTTGATAATCTGGCCCCAGATTCTCCCTCACCCATTACTTACCATTTGCTTTTCAGACTAATTCTTTGGTTTGGCAGTCAGATTGCTTTAGCTTCCTGCCCCTAACCTTTGAACGTTGTTCACTCTGCCCCTCTCACTTTGTTGATTCTACATTCTCCAAGACTTCAAGCATCAGTAGAGGCTTATCTTCTTCCAGACAGTTGCTCTGACCCCCTTCTCCTGGTGTGTGTAAGGTGCCCTCCTCCAAGCTCATACCATGCCCCATGGTATCTCTGTGCTAGCATGCATATAGGTAGGCTGCCTGTTTACATCTTCCTCCCCACTGGATTATGAGCTCTCTGAGAAAAGGAACGCTGCATAATTTATCCTGTGTTTATTTATATTGCTACTGCTGCTTAGTCACTTCACTAATGTCTGACTCTGTGCGACCCTATGGGCTGTAGCCTGCCAGCCTCATCTGTCTATGGAAATCTCCAGGCAAGAGTATTGGAGTGGATTGCCATGCCTTCTTCCAGGGAATATCCCCAACTCAGGAATCAAACCCAGGTCTCCTGCATTGCAGGCAGATTCTTTACCACCGAGTCACAGGGAAGTCCATGTTTATTTATACTACATGGTATATGGTAGTCATTCAGTAAAGATAAATGAATAAAAAGAACTGGCAGATGTTAGTTGACATTTCCCTCTTATAGAGCTCATCTAACAAAGAGTTGGATATGAAAGGGCAAAAAGTCTCCCTGCCATAAATAGTCTGAAACTCTTCTTCACCCTTTTAGTAGCTGTGATATTCATCCCAGATACCCAGAATCCAAAGATTTTTTGTCCCTTATCAAAATGTTCTGCATCCAGGTGGCTAGTAGAAAGTCCATTAGCTTGAAGCATCCTTTCTTACCTTCCCCTCCCTTCCACATTCCCTCTTTCAGAGGGTAATATTTGGTGCTCTAGAATAGGAAGGACAAGCTATAGCCTGAGGGCCAAATTCAGCTCACCACCTGTTTTTGTAAATAAAGTTTTATTGCAACTCAGCCACTCTTGTTCATTCATGTGCTGTTTATGACTGCTTTAATGCCACTGTGGCAGAGTTGAGTAGTCATAACAGAGACCATATGGCCTGCAAAGTCTAGAACATTTACTCCTTGGACCTTTACAAAAAAAATGGTTTGCCTTAGAGTTTTGCTTAAATCCAATTTCCATGACTGAGCAGCATTCCTAATACTTTTCCTAGGATAAAGCTTTTTGTTTGTCTAAGTACTTTCATATTCACTGAGGAAAAGATCTTCAAATCCAAGTATTACTGCTCCCAGGTGAGGCCCCTGTGCCTGCTGTGCGGCCCACACTTTGAGTTGTGAGGAGGTGGCGCATAGTCTCTGCCTGTGCCTACAGTTGGCTCACTATTCAATGGTGTAAACTGGAGAAAATAAGGTACTTAACCCCCTGGGCCTTGGTTTCCTCCTCTGTGCAATGTGTTTAATGAAAGTAACATCGATTGCCAAGGTTATAGTGGAGAGTAGATGGGACACGGGAAACTTGTTACTGTAGTGTTTTGTTTTGTTTAATTTAAAATGCTTAATAAATGTTAACTGTTATGATTTTCTTCGGTTGTGTTCTAGGACTGTAGCAAAACATTTCAAGCAGATCTCCAGAATATTGGACTTCCCTCCTCAGAAGGAATAGCTTAGCTCTCTAGGAACAAGCAGATTTCCTAAAACTTTCTTGTTTGCGTGAAATTGGCTATATATCTCAGGGCTCATGTGAGAAGATCAAAACTGGCCCATCCATCCGTTATCCATTCTGATGTCATTCAGCCTCTGTCCCCAGCCGTGGGCCATTTCCCTGCCCTGGTCCTTCTTGCTCTTTTGCTTTATCATACTGTTCCCCTAAGTTCACATTCTCTCATCCCACCTCTCAGCCTGCTTCTCAAAGACCAGCTGCCATGCCACTTCCTACAGGAAGCCATCCAGGACTGTGGTCCCCACCCAGAGTGTTGTCCTCTTTCTCAAAGTTCATACAGCCCCAGGACAAACAATTGCTCTGTCTATGAGAACTGTCTCCTCAGCCTTTATTTAGCTGTATGACTCATTCAACATCCCTGAGGCTCAATTTTATCAACTATGAAATAGGAAGAATATTTATCTTTTAAGTTTGTTGTGAGGATTAACTATAATTTATGTTTCTTGTACATGGTATGCTTTTAGCGCATGACTCTTTGCACACAGCTGGGCACATGGGCTGATAAGAATTGCCCCAGATAGCAGTGCTGCTCCCAGTGAATGGCCTCAGGGGGCTGGCTGGGGGTCCTGACAGTCCCCTATCTGTTCTTTCCACCCTTTCCTTTCCCTAAAGACTTTCTGGGTTAGCACGTAACCCCACCCTCACCCTCAAGAAGAAGGGTGGTAGTAAAGGAGAGTCTCAGTGCTTCTAGGAGCAGAAATGGATTATTCTGTTTGGAGAGACATTTAAATGCATGTTCAGTGAACACAGTAGAAACAATAAATCAGGACCTGAGATGTGTCCAGTGCCATGCAGGTCTTCGGGCCCATCTGTTGGTTTGTGTGGCTTTAGTTAATCTCCTGATCTGCTGTGACTGGCAGAGGGCTAGTCTTACCTTTCCACTGCACTCTGGTGAGGAGTCTCTGCTGCCTACCTAGTCTATGCCAGCAGGTTCCAGAGGTGGGAGAGGTAAAGGCCCCAAGGGGAAGATTCAGACCATCCTTGGGGTTCCTAAGCCTCCTCCTAAATGTGTAGACTAATGCATTCCCAATCTATGAGTGAATGGGAGGTGTGTCTTCATCCAAGGTTTAAACCTTGCTTAGAGCTAGGTGATTAAAGAAGGTGAAGACACTTTACTTGCTGGAAAGAAGGGAATGGAGAAGAATAAAATACTTGGGAAAATTCTGAGAAAAGGAGTTTTTAGAGAAAAGCCACAGATATGAAGAGGAGATAGCAGTGAAGAGTAATATCTATCTATCTACTTACCTATCTATCTACCTTCTACCTAATTTTCCATCTCTTTTCTTATCTGCCCATGCTTTCTTTTCTTTACTTGTTACACATCTGAAACATAATTTATATTTGTTTTAATGTTTGTGACTATTAATTTTCTGTTTCTATCAACAGATTATTCTCCATATATATTTTTCTGCTTCTTTTGCATGCCTGGTAAATTTTTATTGGATACTGGACATTGTGAATTTTATGGTGTTGAGCTGTGGCATGTTTTTGATACCTTTAAATATATTCAGACTTCATTCTGGAATGCAGTTAAATTTCTCAGAATCACTTTTAGCTTTTCAAGCCTAGCTTTTCAGCCTCATTAGGTGGGACCAGATCAGCTGTTCGTCTAGGGATAATTTGTCCTCATTACCGAGGCATTACTCCATGCCTCTTGCATGACAAGGTTTTCCCTCACTGGGTGGTAGGAACACAAGCTATTCCTAGCACTGAGCTCCAAGGATTATTCTGTCTGCCTTTTTTTTTTTTTTTTTTTTTTTTTAGTAGTTCCCCACCCCCCAGCCTTGGTAGTTTTCTCATGCTTCTCTTCCCTCAGAAATCACTATGCAGTGTTGTCTGTTGTACAATATCTGAAAACCACTGTGTTTTATATCTTTTCCAAGTGTTCTAGTTTTTTAAGGCTGTAGGTTCTTACTATTCCATCATGGTGGGAAGTGGAATTTCTATCAGATACTATTTTTATCCTTGTTTTACGGATGGTGAATCTGAGGCACGAAGAGTCTGAGTAATTTGCCCAAGCTTGCATGGTTAACAGTTGGAGTAGACAAGAGATTTGAAGTCATGTTCTTAAATCTGAGACACTGCTGTCTCAAAAGTATTTCTGTAAATCAAGTCAAAATTCTTACCAATTATAATTTGTATTTCCCTATTACAGAAGAAGGAAATAAGCATGTGTTTTCACATAAATCATCCAGCATTCAAAGAGACCGGCCCATTCTTTTCATCCATGTGCTCAGAGCTACGAAGCATGGTGCTTCTTCAGGCGTCAACCCCAATGCTGTATTTGCATCCTGTTTCAGTTCTGTGGACAGAATACATTTCTCTTGACCCTTTGGGGCCACAGGATAGATTGCCAGAGCCTCCACTGGTGACAGATTCTTGTATTGAAGAGAAATATAATCTGACTTTTCACTGCTATCTGGAAAATTCCTGTTTTCAGAGCACAAACCATTTAACCAAACAGTAAAGAGATTATGGTTCACTGTCTATGCTGAATTATGCATGGTTTTCAGCTAGGTAAAGTTTGCTGTGTTCTATTTTAAGAATATTTTCTGCACAGAGTAGAAAAAAAAAGTCTGTACTGTCCAGAAGCAACTATTTTTGATGTATTTTACTTCTACTAGGGAAAAGAAATAATAAGTCTGAACTCCATCCATTTTTCTTGCATCGCGTTTTGTAATTGGTAATAAGAGATTTCTCTTCATTTTAGAAGTGCAACTTTCCCTTCATGTTCCAAGACATTAAAAGGAAAAAAAATAGAAGTAAATTTGGCCCAAGTTTTAAAACATCTTTTGCAGCATACTCATTATGACATTTTTTAGAATTAGGCTGACTAATCTTGCTTAATACATGAGAAGTGTTTGCTGTTAAGCACTGTGCCTTCTCAGAACACCATGTCAAAACCATTTTAATTTGAGTTAGGGGTGATTTAAAAATGTCAGCTTTAAAAGGACTATTTCAAGAATGCCTCAGAGCCTTGGATTCAGCTACAAAGAAATTTGTGATGCATTGAAATAATAGAATGACTAAGGCAAGGACTTAAATTCCAGATTTTAAATTCAGCATTCATGGTGTAAAGTACAATGGATGTGAACCTAAAAGGGAAATCAGATTCCCTAGCTGAATTGAAGACATTCATTTAAAGGGGAGTGAAATCAAAGTAGGAAAAAACATCTGTACTATTCTCAAAAGTACTCTGCCTCTCATCATTGATCCCAGCAATCTTTGTCACATTTAGATGCAGGAATGCCTTAATAATTATAGTTTTTGCTGCCAGTCTCTTCAAATACTGACTGTAAGGATGGGGTAGGGTGGTTGGTGGCATGAAAAGCAAAATGAGATAACTTCACAGTTTTGATTTAGCCCAAACCTGCTACTCAGTTTTGCTTCAGTGGTTTTCAGATATTGTAAAAGGTTGGAGAATAGACACATATTTTCCTAATAAATTAGAAAATATTTTATTTCATACTTATTGAAAGACTTATTAAAACAAACAATAGACTGTTATCCATCCTATGCATACTTCAAAATGATAATATAGGTAAAATTAAATGATTGAAGAGCCTTCAAATCATCTTCATATGTAGAGGCTGAGTTTTCTAATGACATGTCATTTAGAGTTGTCCAATCCAGTTTTTCCATACAATATTATCCTTCATGCCATTAGAGCATTGCTCATTCAGCATTTTTTTAAAGTGCCTCATTATTGTATCCAGCACATTCTCCAAGTGCTACAAGCCATTCTGGAAATTTTGATATGTATATGCTGGCAATAAAAACTACAACTTTACTACAGCCTGGGCAGAAATTGTGAGATGCCATTGATTCGCTGATTTTAAAATTCATTGAGATTTCAATGATGATAAAATATAAAAACTATGTATCCTAGAAAACATGAAATGCTATATATGTTTATATATATTTCTGTCTGCTACTGCTAAGTCACTTCAGTCGTGTCCAACTCTGTATGACCCTATAGACGGCAGCCCACAAGGCTCCCCCATCCCTGGGATTGCCCTGAGAATCCCTGGGATTCTCCAGACAAGAACACTGGAGTGGGTTGCCATTTCATTCTCCAATGCATGAAAGTGAAAAGTGAAAGGGAAGTCGCTCAGTTGTGTTCAACTCTTCGTGACCCCATGGACTGCAGCCTACCAGGCTCCTCCGTCTATGGGATTTGCTAGGCAAGAGTACTGGAGTGGGGTGCCATCACCTTCTCCATATATTTCTGTATACACATATATATTATGTATATATAATACACACATAGATATATAAACATTTATAAAAGAAACAAAAAATTTCCTGTTTTCTAGGATCTCACACGAGAGAATAGGTCACCTTTATTTCTTTCCTGGGCCCAACACTCCATCTGTGCACTTATCTCTAGCCTTGGCATTTCTCCAAACCCTGGCCCCAGCTTTAGCCATAGTTCTATCATAATTACATCTGGATCCTTGCTGTTTTTATGGTAGTACTTACAGAGAAAGTTGTCATAAACAAAGAAAATAAACATGAGTGTATACATGACATTTTGGGGAAAGAATGAGATTTAAAAACAAAAATACAAGATTTGAGCTCCACTGAGCTATAATGTTTACCAGCTGAGACCTTAGCTAAGTTACATATCCTGCTTGAACCTCATTTCCTCATCTGCAAATGATGGTGCTATCATTACCAACTTGACAGGTTTGATGAGAATGCAGATAAGATAACATTGATAGAGATGTTAAATGATACACACATGAATCTCACTTATACATGTCCTGTGGATCAAGAGGTGAAGACTGCTGATGGTAGATGATTCTTAACTTCACTTCTAGAAAAGCAACAGAATAGAGAGCTAGAGAGCCAGCTTCCAGAGATTGAAGCAATAGGACTGAACAGGGCACAAGGGCTGTTTTGAAGCTGGAATAGACAAGGAGGGCAAAGTTCTTTTGTAGCACTAAGGTTCCCTTACTCTATACTCACCCTCTCCAACAGAGAACCCTCCTCCTCTTAGATGACATACTGACCATCATCTTGGAGCCTCAGAGTGGAGGAAGTGGTATGTGTCCCCAGTCATCAGGTGTAATGTACCAATATTCCAGGAGATGGGGAGTTGTAACTGTTGACAATGTGACAAAACATGAAAAATGATAATGCATGAAATCAGCTGTAGAAATTATGATTTGTAAGTTATTATTTTTGTGTTCTGTTTCTCATATTTTTAACAAGGTAGTTTTTAAAAAGCAATGTTAAGAGTGCCATCTCATGGTTGAGATTTATATCCATTTTGTTTAGTTGTGCCTGCCTGTTCCTGTCACCTATACTCAGGATAGTAAGTAGGTTTTATACCTACTGTCATCTGCAAGCAATTGGCAGTGACTTCTGGGAGTACTCTGTTGTAAAATATTCTCAGGCCATGTCCATGTTCAGCAAGTAAATGTTCTGTAAGGACTTAAATTTTAGTGTCTGTTATAGATGAGGAAGAGGAGAATGGAGTCAGTGTTCCATTAATCCACTTGTTCAAATCTGTAGGTTGAAATAAACATTTAAGAGTCAACTGAGGAAGAAGTTAATCCTGCACTTAATTCTTATCCTGGTATTAATGTCCTGTAACTGTTCCTAGGCATCTTGCCCTGATTCTTCTGGCACAAGTGATTAGACTATGTCTTCATTCATTCATTTAACAAATTTTGTTTGGGTGCTTATTGTGATCAGATCCTACTGTGCTAGGATCTGGGGATAGATCAGTGAATAAGACAGATGGAATCCTGTTGTAAGAAAGAAGGCATTCAACAAGCACACATGCCATTTAATAGTGCTCCCTTGGGAATTCCCTGACAGTCTAGTGCTTACTACTCTGAGCTTCCACTTCAAGGGGGCATGGGTTTGATCCCTGGTCAGGGAACTAAGATTCCACATGCCATGCACAGCCCTACCCCCAAAATACTGCTCTCTTACGTACTACAGAGTAGGAAACTTGTATAGTATATTATGAATACATAAAAATAGGGGAACCTGACCTATTCCAGAAAGCAGTGAAAGTTTCCTTGAAAAATATGTTGTCCTTTTTCAATGCATCTTCAATATTTTCAAAACCTGTCTATGAGACATATGAGCAGAAATATTAAGAACGTTTGAAATACAGTATTGGTAAAGGTGGCCATGGGGCTATCATGGGCCAACTTCTGAGAGTATTTTATTCAAGTTGACTTTACATTTTGGGCCTGGTGTTCCTTATTCCAAATGTCCATTCTCTGTGCTCTGACCTCCAGGAGACCAGAGAAGTTAACTTTTCCCTACATGATATAGGAACACAACCCCCACCACAGTGTCTTCCCACTTGGCTGGACACTAAGGGTTTTTATGGACCTTGAGGGATTTTGACACTCAGCCATCACCCTCCCACGGGGAAACTTACAAGCAGTGCATGCTCACAGGACCCTGAGCTTTATGAGAGGACAAGACTCTCATTCCCCAGGCTGCCACGTCTGGCATTCACAGGGGCAATGGGGCCTGTCGGAGCCCTTACTGCCCAACAGCCTGTGGAGGAAAAACACTCTTTTCCCAAATAATTCTCTCCCAGAGGACCACTGTAGTGCTATCACGTTCATCCCGGGTGAAAGACCTGGGCTCACCCAGGTAGCCCTCATTCTGGACTCGCATTTGGGAACACACAATCACTGCAAGGGTTATCTGTACTTTTTATGTGCTTGATTTTATCAACACCCACTTCTTTCTTTTCTCCCTGACTCATTATTAAGCTCTGATTCTTCTAGAACCCTTGCCAAGCCAGTGCAGCCCACTGAACTTTTTCCTTCCTTGATCCTCAAATGCACACGTTTGCTTATTGCATAGATTATGTTTTCCAAAACACACCCTCAGGGCAGAGATCTTCTTGATTCCCATTGTTCCCCATCACCCTAGACTGTAGCACAGACCCAGCAACACATGAGGTGTATGTGACAAAGCCCACTGGGAATAGATAGAAACAGCAATGTGCTTTGGCCTGCACTTCCCAGGTCAGGAGGGGATTGCTCACTACCAAAGGCACAATATTTTGATCCAGACTTTAGGAGGGAAGTCCTTGGTGTGTGAATGATCAGCTAGTGCTGTGCTTCCCACAAGTGGGTCATGAACAGTGTCAGTGTCCCAAGACATCCTGGGTTACGATGCCCTCATGTGTCTGTGATTAAAGAGTGGAGGAAGGTTTTGGTGGACATGGAGTGGAGAAGACAGAGGACCTGTGGCATGTGTACATACATGTGAATGATTGAAAAGAAGTGCTCTATGGATACCTACTTGTTTCCCATGTCAGTCCAGAGTGAAAGTGCCCCGTATGGGTTGTGTGTGGCTGAGACACACAGGTAGTCTCTACTGTGTACATGCAGAGCCCCCACAGATTCCACGGTCTCCACCTTTACAGGGAGTGCTGAGAAACTGCACTGTAGACTCTGGGAGAGGGAAGGGAGTTTTCTTTTTTTCAGTTGTGCTTATGTTTCATTAGTCTTACAGTTCTAGGTTGATGTAAATTATAGTTGGTTCTCTGTAACACTTACTCCTATAGAATGTTCATTTTATATTATATTTTTAAAAGTTCTGTAGCCCAGTAAATTCTGAAGCATCAAGTTCAAAAACATGATGGCGTGTCATGCCGCAGGACTGCTGAGCGGGGCTCCCAGGAAGCAGGGGTGGGAGCGTCTCCACACTGACCTCACCGCGGACCCTCTTCCTCACAGTGTCTTGGGTTCTCGACAGCTACTTTGGGAAGCACTGCTCTATTTGACCTACTATGCATGTCATTTGTCTCCTAACTTGACAAGCACACGTTACAGGAGTGGAAAAGTGTTGCGTACTTGGCTTTTAGTCCTCAAGGCAGAGGGCACAGTAGGTATTTAGGGATTGTTGGTCTTTCTTTTCTTTTTTAAAAATTTTTTATCAGAGTATAGTTGCTTAACAATGTTGTGTTATTTTCTGCTGTACAGAAAAGTGAATCAGCTATACATATACACATGTCCCCTCTTTTTTGAATTTCCTTCACATTTAGGTAACCACAGAGCACTGAGTAGAGTTCCCTGTGTAGGTTCTCATTAGTTATCTATTTAATATGTGTATCAATAGTGTATATATATCAATCCCAATCTCCCAATTCATCCCATTCTCCCTTTCTCCCATGGTATCCATACGTTTGTTCTATATGTCTGTCTCTATTTCTGCTTTGTAAGTAAGATTGTTTATACCAATTTGCTGCTGCTGCTGAGTCGCTTTAGTCATGTCGGACTCTGTGCGACCCCATAGACTGCAGCCCATCAGGCTCCCCCGTCCCTGGGATTCTCCAGGCAAGAACACTGGAGTGGGTTGCCATTTCCTTCTCCAATGCATGAAAGTGAAAAGTGAAAGTGAAGGCGCTCAGTTGTGTCTGACTCTAGCAACCCCATGGACTGCAGCCCACCAGGCTCCTCCATCCATGGGATTCTCTAGGCAAAAGTACTGGAGTGGGGTGCCATTGTCTTCTCCGTATACCAATTTAGGGAGTGTCTATTGAATGAATAAATAACTTGATAAAAATGTGCCTGTGAGAAAGTCAAACAGATGTAAGTTCCAGGGTAAAACATACTCCATTATGTGGTTCTAATCCGATGCAGCGCACATGTGCAGGTCACTGCTTCTGTGCCAGGCACGGTGCTAGGCACGGTAAGTATAAACCTGAAGGAGACTCAGCCATGTCCCTGAGAAGCTCAGAGCCTTGAAGGAGAGACAGGCATTTAAATAAAGAAATCACCCAACTGTGGATAAATGGGGGACATGATGGATGTATGAGGCTTGGAGATTGCAAAGGAAAAGGAATATTCAACCCTTTACCTTCATGATGACTAAAGTGGATTTTGGAAGGATAACAGTGAGATTACCAGGTTGACAAGAAGAGGGGTGGGTAATGCAGGGAGAGGGTCCATGCTGGTCCAGGGCTTCCAAAAGGGAAAATCTAATGACTGACAGGTATTGGGGTTGAGATTATCCTCAGTCATAGTGTGCACGTCCTTGCTTCTCTAGAGGCAGTACAGCTCTGCAGGGACGTGGTTTCACCCTGATTGTGGAAGGTGCTACACTCCCTGACTCCAGGGATCTGTGGTGGCTGTGAACAGTGGCCTCACCATTTGTGAACTCCCACTCAAGTGCTGTCCTTCTGGGACTGAGGGAGGCTTATGTAGAGTGTGAGCCCTGCTCTAGCGCGTGGCTGATGGCGTCTACTGAGGGATGTATATCCACGACATGCTTATTTGCTTAAAATCTTCTTATTATGCAGTACAGATATGTGTATCTTTTTTTTTCAGTTTACAATCAATAAACTGTGAATCTGTGACTGTAAATAAGACAACGTGTAAAAATGCATTTACATTGATACTTCCAACTTAAAATTTATTTTGCTTTTACTTTAGTTTATTTATGAGCCAGGAACAGCCCTGATGGAGAATCTGTTTCCACACTAATAACACTAAAATAGATTTAGATGCCTATCGGATGGAAGTTGAGTATCATTTTTAATTATGATTAAGGTGACGTTCTATTATTTTCCCCAGGAGAGTCATGAATTTTGACTTTGCATGAAATGTTAATTGAATTCACCTCCTGCCCCTTCAATCAGAGGATATCCCTGCTAAATAATTATGGTTCTGAGTGGCCAGTTGCTAATAGGGGAACTTTCACTGCCATGAGTTCAAAGCATCATTCCAAATGCCTTTCCCCAACACAGCCTTTCTGAGCCAGAAGGAAGAATCAGAACTATGTGGTTTTGATTAGGTAGCTGTGCACACCTTGATGGTTTACTTCATCTTTCTAAGCCTGGGTCTCCTCAACTCAACATTGGCCATGATACCCACGTCCCCAGATGAGGATTTCATGAAACATGTTGTAAAATGCGTTGCAAAATGCGTTGTACTATGCCTGGTACATAGTAATTGCACTTAACACTGGTGTTCGTGGTATTCTTATGATAATTATGATATTATTATTATTATTATGGAACCCACATCTCCTGCATTGGCAGGTGGATTCTTTACCACTAGCACCGCCTGGGAAACCCCATATTATAGTATAGTAAAGAATACACCTGCAATGCAGGAGACCTGGGTTTGATGCCTGAGTCAGGAAGATCCTTTGGAGAAGGGATGGCTACCAACTCCAGTATTCTTGCCTGGAGAATTCCATGGACAGAGGAGCCTGGTGGTCTTCAGTCCATGGGGTCACAAGTCAGACAAGACTGAGCTTTCACACTTTCACTGTTTTCCCCATAGATATTATATTGTCTTGTACATATTATTGAGCATCCCAGGTGGTGCTAGTGGTAAAGAACCCACCTGCCAGTGCAGGAGACACAAGAGACGCGGGTTCAGCCCCTGGGTCAGGAAGATCCCCTGAAGGAGGGCATGGAAACCCACCCTTGCCTGGAGAATCCCATGGACAGAGGAGACTGGTGGGCTACAGTCCATGGGGGTAGAGAGTGACAGGGGCATCTCAGGGCAGGGAGGATGGTGAATTTAGGAAATTCCAGGAGGGGGTGTTGGGCTCCTTAGCAGTCATCCAGGGGGATTGCTTATGTCCTGTGGGACGCTCACTTGTTTCTGAGAGGCAGTAAACGTAGTAAGCAGGGCATGGGCTGTGAATTCAGATAGACTTGGGATCCAATCCTAGGGTTATTATTAAAATGGGAATAATAGTGCTATTTCAAGTTACTGAGGGACTGTGAATAATGAATGAAAGCATCATGAACATTTTTGGCACCTGACAGCTCCCTCGTGGTGGTTAGGATAGGATTCAGTGCTTTCACTGCCAGGGCTTGAGTTCAGTCCCTGGTCAGGGAACTAAGATCCTGCAAGCTGTCTGATGCTGAAAAAAAAAGAACAAACAACAAATTCTTGGTGTCAAATACTCTGGGACTGTACTTATAAAATGATACCAGGAAATGTAGAGTGGGGAACTCATCCACCACAACAGGCTTTTGAAGATTCCCCTTCTAGCCAGGAATGAATGCCCTTGAGATTTTGGTTGGTTTTGAGAAAAGTGAGTTGATGATCATGAAAGGACCTTGACTCTGACCTTGGGTTGTGACTTGGCTGTCAGTAATACCTGCTCTGTGCATGCTCAGTTACTTTAGCCATGTCCGACTCTTTGCGACTCCATGGAGTATAGCCCACCAGGCTCCTCTGTCTATGGAATTCTCCAGACACTGGAGTGGGTTGCCATGCCCTTCTGCAAGGGATCTTCCTGACCCAGGGATGGAGCCCACATCTCTTACGTCTCCTGCATTGCAGGTGATTCTTTACCCACTAAACCACCTGGGAGGCCTGATAGCTGCCCCACAGGGGCCTATTTTTAACCACATGTCTCCCTTGTGGTCATATTGAGAACCCAGCCACTCAGCAATTAGGACTTCACTCTTAATAGGGTGACCAACTGATTTGATTTTCTTGGGACTTTCCCAGTTTCTCCTTACTTAGTTGTAAGTAAGTTTCCTGCTTAGTCCTTGGGAGAAAATTTATGACCAACCTAGACAGCATATTAAAAAGCAGAGACGTTACTTTGCCAACAAAGGTCCATCTAGTCAAAGCTATAGTTTTTCCAGTAGTCATGTATGGATGTGAGAGTTGAACTATAAAGAAAGCTGAGCGCCGAAGAATTGACGCTTTTGAACTGTGGTGTTGGAAAAGACTCTTGAGAGTCCCTTGGACTGCAAGGAGATCCAACCAGTCCATCCTAAAGGAAATGAGTCCTGAATATTCATTGGAAGGACTTATGCTGAAGCTGGAATCAAGATTGCCAGGAGAAATATCAATAACCTCAGATATGCAGATGACACCACCCTTATGGCAGAAAGTGAAGAGGAACTCAAAAGCCTCTTCATGAAAGTGAAAGTGGAGAGTGAAAAAGTTGGCTTAAAGCTCAACATTTAGAAAACTAAGATCATGGCATCCAGTCCCATCACTTCCTGGGAAATAGATGGGGAAACAGAGGAAAGTGTGTCAGCCTTTATTTTTCTGGGCTCCAAAATCACTACAGATGGTGACTGCAGCCATGAAATTAAAAGATGCTTACTCCTTTGAAGGAAAGTTATGACCAACCTAGATAGCATATTCAAAAGCAGAGACATTACTTTGCCAACAAAGGTTCGTTTGGTCAAG
>NW_011494956.1:10727671-10728086 GCF_000754665.1 Bison bison bison | reverse complement strand
TGCCAACAAAGGTCCATCTAGTCAAAGCTATAGTTTTTCCAGTAGTCATGTATGGATGTGAGAGTTGAACTATAAAGAAAGCTGAGCGCCGAAGAATTGACGCTTTTGAACTGTGGGTGTTGGAAAAGACTCTTGAGAGTCCCTTGGACTGCAAGGAGATCCAACCAGTCCATCCTAAAGGAAATGAGTCCTGAATATTCATTGGAAGGACTTATGCTGAAGCTGGAATCAAGATTGCCAGGAGAAATATCAATAACCTCAGATATGCAGATGACACACCCTTATGGCAGAAAGTGAAGAGGAACTCAAAAGCCTCTTCATGAAAGTGAAAGTGGAGAGTGAAAAAGTTGGACTTAAAGCTCAACATTTAGAAAACTAAGATCATGGCATCCAGTCCCATCACTTCCTGGGAAAT
>NW_011494956.1:10721252-10727571 GCF_000754665.1 Bison bison bison | reverse complement strand
ATCTAGTCAAAGCTATAGTTTTTCCAGTAGTCATGTATGGATGTGAGAGTTGAACTATAAAGAAAGCTGAGCGCCGAAGAATTGATGCTTTTGAACTGTGGTGTTGGAGAAGACTCTTGAGAGTCCCTTGGACTGCAAGGAGATCCAACCAGTCCATTCTGAAGGAGATCAGCCCTAGGTGTTCTTTGGAAGGAATGATGCTAAAGCTGAAACTCCAGTACTTTGGCCACCTCATGTGAAGAGTTGACTCATTGGAAAAGACTCTGATGCTGGGAGGGATTGGGGGCAGAAGGAGAAGGGGACGACAGAGGATGAGATGGCTGGATGGCATCACTGACTCGATGGATGTGAGTCTGAGTGAACTCTGGGAGTTGGTGATGGACAGAGATGCCTGGCGTGCTGCGATACATGAGGTCGCAAAGAGTCAGACACGACTGAGCGACTAATCTGATCTGTTCTGATGCTGAAGCTGAACCTCCAATACTTTGGCCACCTGATGCGAAGAACTGACTCATTGGAAAAGACCCTGATGCTGGGAAAGATTGAAGGCAGGAGGAGAAGGGGACGACAGAGGATGAGATGGCTGAATGGCATCACTGACTCAATGGACATGAGTTTGAGTAAGCTCCAGGAGCTGGCGATGGACAGGGAGGCCTGGCGTGCTGTGGTCCATGGGGTCACAAAGAGTCGGACACGACTGAGCGACTGAACTGAACTTTCCAGTTTTAGCACAAAAAGTCCTGCATACTGAGAAATTATTTAGTTCCAGGCAAATTAGATGGCTCATGCCCCTACTTGTCACCCTACAGATGAGAGGTGACCTTTGGAAAGCCCTGGTATCCTTGTAGTGCTCAGAACTACACTTGTGTTAAGCTACCTTTCTCCCAAACCTAAAAAATCAGTGTCAAACGTGTATATTAGATTTCTTTCATTTAAAAAACAAGCACAAGAACACAGAACACCTGGATCTCAAGAGTAAAACAAAATGATGTGATTTATGTCCTCTGCTGCTGTTCTCCCCTCCTAATGGTTTCTGGCGTGCTTGCTGTTTTGTTTTGTTTTGTTTTGTTTTGTTTTGTTTTTGAATGGGTATCATTTAAGTGGAAAATGCAGGAGTTTGAGTGTGTGGAGAGCCATGGGGCACATGGGCAGCGAGACACCTCCTGTCTTCAAACCTCCACAGACAAAACCTTTGCCCCCTCTGTGACAGATGAACATACAGTCCCACCACCCTGGCTGGCTTCCCACACTCCAGCCCAGCCAGGCCCCACAGGACCCACCAGCCCTGCATTCAGAGCTTGGCAAACGCATACTCCTAGGCCACACCCACAGAGACTCTGTTTTAATTCAGCCCAGTTTGGGCCAGGCCTCAGGATTCCTTCTAAGTCCCCTGAGGTGATTCTAACATGTTGCCAGTACTGCCAGGACACATTTCTAATCAAACAGGATGTACGAGCAGTGGAGGTTCCAGACATCAGCACATTTCAGACCCTCTACTTTCCAGACATCTAAGGCACAAATTGATGGTCATGTGAGAGGCGAACCTCAGAGACCTGTTTGTGGGTGTCTGAGAGGAGATGAGAAGCAGTGATGTCCATTCCCTGGGCAGAATGAAGCATCTAATTTGATATACACAGAAAACTTGGGTATATGTTAAACCGAAGGGGCCATTTTGAAGTGAAGACACAAGTGGGGACTTCCTTGATAGTCTAGTGGTTAAGAATCTGCCTTGCAATGTAGGGGATGCGGGTTTAATTCCTGGTCAGGGAAAAAAGATCCCACATGCCTCGAGGCAACTAAGTCCAAGCATCGCAACTACTGAGATGGTGTACTCCAGAGCCTGGCACCACAGCTAGAGAGTCCCTGCACTGCAGTGAAAGATCCTGCATGCTGTAACTAAGACCCCATGAAACCAAATAATTTTTTTTTAAATAGACACAAACTGTACTGCCCAGGGGTTCTGTGGGGGAGTGCCACCAGTTAAGAATAAGGCACCTTGTAACAGGCAGCAATGGCTGGGTCTGCAGAGCAGCAGTGGACCCAAGCCCAGAGAGGAGGAGAGGGTGGCAAGTTTGGGCAGAAATAGAAGAAACTAAGAATCTTCCTGAAATGCTGCATTAAGTGGCCTTGCTCTCTAGCGCACGTGAGGCTCACTCTAAGAATTTCCAGCAGTAGTACTTGAGAAGACCTCCATCAGCCATCAGAAGAGGGACAGCTGAAATGCTGGGATGGAAAGGAAGCGCTGAGGCACCTGGGACACTTGGGTATCAGTTCAACTCCCATCTGGTAATAGCAGTTCCACCTGTGCACACTCCTGTAGGCTCTGCACATGAACAAAAGAAGTCCACAGAAAACCTTCAACTGAGGGCTTCCAAATGCATTTGAAGATTAGCTTATGATCATTGGTCTACACACAGGAGCGAGAAGGAGCTACGTTGCACACATTTGGAGGGCAAGTTTCAACTTCGGCTTCCCACTCCCACCAAGTAACTGTATGACCCTAGACAGGTCACTTTCCCTCCCTGGGCCTCTATTGAGCCAATTTTGAAATAAGAGATGTGGATCAGATGATTTCTAGGAGACAGCTTAGTACTGACTCTTTAAGTATTCATGCTTTTTTTTTTAGCTCAGTGTCTATTCATCAGGGTTGTCCAGAGAAACAGAACCTGTGTGGGTGTGGTTGTGTGTGTGTGTGTGTGTGTGTGTGTGTGTGTGTGTGTGTGAGTGCATTGATTCATGCAGTCATGGAGGCTGAGAAGTCTTATGATCTGCTGTCTTCAAGCTGAAGATTCAGAAAGGCTGGAAGGTTAATCAGTTCAAGTCTGAAGGCCTGAGAACCAGAGGAGCTGGTGGTATAAACCCCAGTCCAAGAGTCAAAGAGGATGAGAAGAAATGTCCCAGCTTAATCAGCGATGCAGAAAAAAAGGGACGAATTCATCCTTTCGGCCTAAACAGTTCTCCTAAAGTGTTGTGTGAGACCCACCTGGCTTGGGGAAGGCAATCTACTTTACTGAGTCCTCCACCAATTCAAATAACCATCTCCTCTGAAAACATGCTCACAGAAACACCCAGAAATAATTAATCTGGGTACCCCATAGCCCATCAAGATGACACATGAAATTAACTACCACAGGGAATTCCCTGGTAGTTAAGGGAAATCGGTTGAAACTAAGATCCCGCAAACCACAGGGCAATATGGCCAAAAAAGAGAAATTAACCATGGATCATGCAGTAAATATGGACAGAGAGAGAGGTCCTGAGGAAGGAATTACCCATGAGGTCTTTAATTCCTCTTTCCCAGCCACAGTCATGCGCCCCCCTCCCCCACTTCCACTCTCCTAAGCACATCCCTACAACGCTGGGAGCCACAGAGGGGCTGAGATACCAGCCAGCTTGTGCAAGTCCAGCCCTACCTCTGTTAAGATGTCACTTCCATGGACAGAACCTTAACAGAGAGAGACTGTCCTGCCTCCTAAGTTATTTCTTTGTTCAAAAAAGTCCAGCTGAGAATCTGAGCTCCAGTGAAGATAAATTGACACAGACAAATGTTCCAGCCAGAGCAATTGCCCTGCAGCTCACATAAGAAACTTTAGTTGACGTGCCCAGCCTTTAGTCTGAGAAGTCTGACAAGGCTGAGGGTTGAGCAGAGGGCTTATTAGGCACCATATTGCTTCGGGGGCTGGGATTCTCAGGAAGGAATGATCAAGAGAGTCAAGGGCTGTGTGTTCTGGTCTAATTAGCTGACATGACCTGGTGGGAGATAATAGCACATGATTTCCATATTGGGTACCTGTAATGTCCCAGGTACAGTACTGGTACTTTGCAGATTTTTTCCAATGTCTTCCAAAACTTAGGACATTATTATCTCCATTTTACAGATGAGAAAATTAAGATTTGGTGGTTTAGTTGCTAAGTCCTGACTAACTCTTGTGACCCCATGGACTGTAGCCTACTAGGCTTCTCTGTCCATGGGATTCTCCAGGCAAGAATACTGGAGTGGGTTTCCATGGGTTTCTAAAGGGAGAGTTACTTTGTGCCCCAAATGGTCTGGCATGAAAGCCTATTTTCTTTCCTGTCGTACATACTAAATACTAGGTATGCTTATCACTCACCATTCTTGGAAACTACTGTAACTCATGCGTCCCAGCTAAGATAACTTGGGAATACAGGAGGTTAGAGATGTCAGGGAGGAGCGTGAAAAGGCCTAAGTTTACGACAGTCACCAGAGAGCCTCGCCCAGCAGGGCAACAGGCTGGCAGCAGCATCAGTACCAACCCAGCCATGGCTCCTAGCTTATGGCTTGTGGCTGGCAGGGAGAGCCCAGAACAATAGCAGTGTGGCCTCAGACGCTAGCCGAGAATCAGGTCAGTTTAAGAAATAGCAAGAACTCCTTTCAAAAGGTGCCTGCTTAATTTAAAAAACAAAACAAAAACAAAAAACAAACAAACAAAAAAACCCTTTTATTTGTTTGTATTTTATGCTGAATTTATTCCTGAGCCATAAGTTTTTCTTTCTGCATGTTCTTTTGGGGTTGTTGTTGTCATTTATTTGCCAAGTTGTGTCCGACTCTTTTGTGACCCCATGGACTTTAGCTGGACAGGCTCCTCTGTCCATGGGATTTTCCAAGCAAGAATACTAGAGTGGGTTGCCATTTCCTTCTCCAGGGGATCGTCCCAACCCAGGGACTGAACTCTCATCTTCTGCACTGGCAGTTGGATTCTTTACCACTGAACCATGAGGGAAGCCCTCTTTTGGGGTATCTTTTTCATATTACTTTTTGTTTGGCCGTGTCACACTGCATGTGGGATCTTAGTTCCCCAACCAGAGACAGAACCTGCACTTCCTGCGTTGGAAGCTGAGTCTTAACCACTGGACTGCTAGGAAAGTCCCAAGGTATTTTTTTCTTCCATGCAGCCTCCTCTTGAGGTTTAGGGACAATCTGTTCTTCTTTAATAAAGAGCATCTCAGTGTGGTGGCAGAGCTCATGTAGAGCTAATCAAATCATGAGTTTTACAGATATGGTAGGTTCGGTCGCCTGAATGTCCTCAGTGACCAGAGAATCTACCTCCAAACCTTTAAGTTTATCATCACTCTTTGTACTTTTAAGCTTGTGCAGCAAAGAGCACTCTTTTGGGGCCACTGACCCTGTGTCTGACCCCATTGTTTCACCTAGATATATCTGCCAGATCCACCATTGTAAGGATAGAATAGCATCCATTGCTCCTGTAAAGTGACATCTTATAGATACTTGATGGCTTATTGGATATGCAAACCTAATGGCCTGGGCAGTCACATGGGTTTTCATAAAGTGGACATAAAAATTTGAATCTCTTGATTGACATGATTTTGTAAGATGTTCTGAATTAAGTGAATACCAATCCGGTTTCAGAAATCAACTCAGTTGGCTAACACAAAGAGTCTGGTTTATTTTTTATTGGAAACTTGAAACTAATCTGTGTTGTGGTAGGATATATTAAAATAAGACTGACAACATACTGGGAAGACAGACATTATTCAAGAAGCAAACACTCAGGGCCAGCAGCAAGCCTGTCTGTGCTGTGTGCTTAGTCTCTCAGTCATGTCCAACTCTTTGTGACCCCCTGGACTGTAGCCCACCAGGCTTCTCTGTCCATGGGGATTCTCCAGGCAAGAATACTGGAGGGGGTTACCATGCCCTCCTCCAAGGGATCTTCTCAACCTAGGTATCAAACCAGGTCTCCCGCATTGCAAGCGGATCCTTTACTGTCTTGAACCACCAGGGAAGCCTGTCTGACCATCCCGTATTCTCTCAGCGCAGTTCACTGGTGCCTGCCCTATACCAGGATCTTGGAACACTGAGAGAGCTGGATCTGTTTTGTCTTTCCAGAAGCCCACACTCCTCCAGGGCCCTCCAAAGAATGCGGCAAACTGACAGTGGAAGGGTGGCCTATCATTGGAGAATATACTAGAGATTTCCACGTCAGAAGGTTTCAACTGAGAGTCACAACTACTTGGCTGCGCCTTTCTGGGCAGCGGGGACTTAGGCTCCATGAAGTTTTCATAGAGGAAAAAAAAACGAGAAAAATCTATTTTAATTACATTTTAGAAGTCAAATTGACATAACCATTTGATGTAATATCGTTTGTTTCAGGCTTCCCTGGAGTGGCATGGGAGCTGCTGTCCCTGTAAGGGACTCAGCCCCTAGGATTGTGGCCAGACTTTTCTCTGCACTGGGGAGGGGTGGGTAGAGCCAGGCTGCCCTCAGCTGCAATGGGATGGGCCCCTGGCCAGGGATAATTAGGCCAAATGGTTGTGAAAACCCACCCAGGGGGAGAAAAGA
>NW_011494956.1:10706827-10721152 GCF_000754665.1 Bison bison bison | reverse complement strand
AAAAGAAAGGAAAGCCGTCTCTTTAATTAATTACTCTTTTCCCCAAACTTGTGAGTAAAACACTAAAATTAAAATCCATTTTCATAATATAGTCTTCATTAATGTGAAATGTGGTTTTAGGCAGGCCTTAATTCAAAGCCTGGTTTTTCAGTGGAAAAGAATATTGCTTTCGGGTGCCCTTTAATAAATCCAGAGCTGACGATACGGAATTATAAAAGATTTCTTAAGAATTCCAAGAAGAGCCTTTTCTCCCACGGGCTTGGTTCTTTGTGTGGCAGGTGTGTTCACGCTGTGACACTGTGTCAAGCATATGTTGACTATAACTCCTGCGGGCTGCACACGTGTGCGGACGCCTGGGTGCTCGGTCCCCTCTATGAGTGCCAGTACCACACCCTTCCTGGCTGGCTTTCTCTGAGACCTGCCTGCTGGGCATTCAGGCACTGTCTGTGGAAGGAGGTAAGGGAAGGAGGGAGGGAAGGAGGGAGGGAAGGAAAGAAGGCAGGAAGGGAGGGAAGGGAAAGAAGGATGAAGGAAGGAGAGTGACATTACCAAAAGGTAACTTCATTGTTCTCAGTACTAAAATTGGGCATCTCCTTTGGGGCAAGGCCATTGAGTTTGACATTTATAAAATTTTTGAGCAAGAATCATTATAAGTACCTTCTTCCATTAAAATTTGCTCTGGCCTATGTTATTTATTCAGCATCTGTTTCTATACTTTTTTTAGTTTGCCAAGTTATTAAATGAATGTTTTGTGACTAAGAGTCTGAAGAGCTAATTTGCTTTCTTCAAAATGTTGGCAGGTAAAGCTAAAAATGTTTCATGGAATTTGGAGACATCTTTACACTAGCTTGGTGCTGGATACCTGGTTCTTTGACTAGGGTGGCAAGGGGAGAGGAAAGTCACCAAGAGCAGCTGCTGACTCCCTCCCCATCTCCGGCCCCCTCTCCCTCCCTCTCTCCCTCTCTCCCTCTCTCCTTTCTTCCCCCACCTCCATCCCTCCTTCCTTCGCTGCTATCCCCCTCTCCTCCTTCCCTCCTCCCTCAAGAGTTACTGAGCACCCTCCCTGAGCCAAGCCCCTGATCTGTGCTGTCAACAGTACACTGTATATACAATGAAAAGCTTCCAGCTCCCACCTTCACAAAGCTCTGTCAAGTGAGGAAAACAAAGAAGTAAACCAACAGCACAAAGTCATGAGCCTGGTACCCGGAGGCAGTGGCATCTATGCCATGCCTGGGAGAAGGAGTAAGAGTTGCCCTGGTGGAGAAGGGGGAGGTGGGAAGGAGGTGGTTTCAGCGCAGGGCACCACACTCCAAGCCTAGAGGCAGACAGCCATGGCACACCTGGGGCTGCAATGCGCTTGCTTTGGCATCTGCTCAAGGTGTGAAGACAGCAGTGGGGAGACAGGGCTAGGTTCTAACTAGTTACAGATGCCACATGAAGACATTCACACCTAAGCACCGTGGAGAGGCACTGAAGAATATTGAGCAAGGGAGTGACACAATGAGACATGGGTTTTATTTGTAGAGAAGACCTTGGAAACAGACCTGAGAGGAGCAGGGACAGGTGAGGGTCGAGCAGAGATGAGATTAAGAGTCAGGTTCAGTGGACAGTGAGGGGAAAAGAAGGAGTAGATTCTAGAATAAAGCCCAAGGTTTGAAATCCAATCCCATGTGAAGATGTGAGCTCACACGTCTACCCTTGTCAGAGGTCCTGTGGTAGCACTCAGAGACCCTCACTGCTTGAAGCATGGTCCACAGACCACCAGCATGGGCCTCCAGTGGGGGACCTCAGTCCCCACCAATTCTGCATTTTCAAGCTCTCTGGGTCATCAGGGTGTGAAAGCTGGAGATTCATGTGTGCAGAGGATCATGGGAAGGAGGAGCGCAACTCTGTAAGGTGCGGGCATTTAGCAAAGTATGGTGTACAGATGTGCCCTGTAGAGCTGATTATGTTGTTCAGGGAAGTAGCAGCTTAGGCTCAGAGACTTGAAAAGATACGTGGGCAGCTGAGGGAGGGTCAGACTTGATCTAGGCCATTTTATGAAAGCCACTAATGGCTGAATCTGCTGGCCTGTGTGTCTCCAGAGGTCAGGGAGATCCAGCCAGCATGCTAACATCAATCCTTGGATCTCCCCCACCCCCAGACTAAACTCTCTTGTTCTTGTTGTTCAGTCACTCAGTCATGTCCAACTCTTTTAACCCCATGCCCTGCAGCACGCCAGGCTTCCCTGTCTTTCACTATCTCCCAGAGTTTGCCCAAACTCATGTCCATTGAATTGGTGATGCCATCCAACTATCTCATCCTCTGTCATCCCCTTCTCTTCCTGCCTTCAGTCTTTCCCAGCATCAAGGTCTTTTTCCAGTGATTTGGTTCTTTGCCTTAGGTGGCCAAAGTATTGGAACTTCAGCTTCAGCAACAGTCCTTCCAATGAATATTCAGGGTTGGTTTCCTTTAGGATTGACTGGTTTGATCTCCTTGCAGTCCAAGGGAGTCTCAAGAGTCTTCTCCAACACCTCAGTTCAAAAGCATCAATTCTTCAGCACTCAGACTTCTTTATGGTCCAACTCTCACATCTATATATGACTACTGGAAAAACCATAGCTTTGACTAGACAGACCTTTGTTGTCAAAATGATGTCTCTGCTAAACTATCTCGTTGTCCACCAAATGTGTGTTCCCGCCTAAGACTGTTTTCATGTGTGTGAGTCTGATCACCAGGATTCTTCTGACTCCTGGTGTAGTCCAGGTACATCAGGCAAGGGACAGGGGAAACCCTACCCTAGGTCAAGGCAGAGGGATGGATGGAGAGCAAAAGGCCGTTTTGAGATCACAGAGTTACAGTTGCAAAGACAGAATCAGCGAATCTTGGGCATGGGCAAGATGTAGGTGTAAGAAGGGAGCTCATCAGAGTTAGCACTTGAGCTCTGCCAAGGTCACTGCCAGGCCCTTCATTGGCTGGGAGCATGCCACATGGGAGTTACCTCCATGGGGACTCTCTGGAGCTGTCTCCATACCCAGGAAAGCTATCTTCAGCTGCTCTGAGCTCAAGGGCACCATCCACGTGGTACCCAAGGAGTTGATGCCCCTAATTAGTGGCAATGATTGGCATCACTAATTTGTTTATGACATTACATAATCAAATTTATGTAATTGCTCTTTTATAACTCACTTAAAAAATTCAAAGCAGCACAGTGCAGGGAGGGAGAGGATGAGCAGGGGTGTCTGATAGGTTGGCATTCCTGTCTTTCCTCCCAGGGCAAGGTGTGTGCTCTGAGAGAGAACACAGGAGGAACAGGAAGCAGAAGGGCTGTTTCCAGATCTACCAGAATCAGGGATGGCTCCTTTCTCAGGGACAGACCTCAGTTGAATTCTTTTCATTACAAGGAGACAGGATGTTCAGGATCCCAGGAGACAGGGTCCCACCAAGAGTTTCAGTCTTTGCTTTTTTTCTCGCATCCTCCAGACATGACCTTTGCCATCACCCCCTGACAGATGTGGGAGTTTTTGATTGAATGACTCCTGGAATTGGAATCCCCATGCTTGATCACAGGAGGCAGGGGCTGTCAGTTCTGCTCAGAGCTATGAGCAGGCCTTTGTTGGAGGCAGTTGGGTAATTCTTCACCGCCATCAGGAAGCCACATTCTGCCTCCTTTGGAACTATCCTTGGGGCAGAAATTGTGGGTCTCGTACTTCATTTGGGCACATCTCTCCCCAGTCCTCTCTAAAAATCATAAAATAGGTAAGGAAGGGTTCTTTACAAGATATTTGCAGACTTCCTATGTTCTCACCTCTCATTGCAAATTCGTGACAGATCTAAGAAGAGATGCAGATCCTTGCAAACCTTATTCAAGAGATGGAAATAATCTTCTTGGCTTCCTGCAAGAAGGAAAAATTATTGTATATAGGAGTGAGGAGGTCTTTGGCCCCATGGGGAGGAATTTTATGAGTTTCCCATAACTAATTTATAAGAGAGTTTCTCAATCTAGGACTTACTGTGGCTTCAGGAATTCCATGAACTGTCTGAAATAATTGTGGGTACAATTTTTGTATGTGTGCATTTGTATATCTTTATGAGAATCAGATCAGGCAATTCATAAAATTGTAAAGGCTATGATTTAAAGTAGCTTAAGAACCTAGAGTTTTTTGGTTTTTTTTTTTTTAGTTTAAGAAAATCCTTCAAATATGGTCCATGTGGGCCTCATGCCATCCTTGTGAATGACGCAGAGTGGAGACCATTATCTTCAGCTTATCATGAGGAAACTGAGGCATAGAGATGTTCAGTGCTCACTGACCATAAGCCTCTTGGTTTTTGGAAACTGTACACATAACCAAAGTTCTGACTCCTATTCCTTCAACTCCAGCATAAACTTTAAGAACAGAAATTATAGACTCCAAATAACTCAGGACACTTGGACATTTGGAAACTTAAGATTGTTAAAGTCTGAAAAACTGTGTGTTCAAGTCGGATCTCTGCCAACCCAGATATTCCCTTTCCCCACATTTTGCTGATATGAGGTTATGTGCAATGACAAAGCTTTTTCTAGGTCATAGTTAACCGTGGGTATAACACCTAAGATAAGAGAGACCTTCCTGCCAAAATGTCCACAAAAGTCTCCTTGCCACAGTCCTCTGCTGGGTGTTGGGACTCTTATCTCAAAATGTAGATGCTTACCTCTCTTTTGCTGCAGGTGAACATTAAAGTTCATTTTGAGCCACACTTCTCCAAAAAGCAACCTTAAGCATACTTTATTTTTGGACATAGAGAACAGATTAGTGGCTGCTCAGAGGGAGGGGGTTAGGGGAGAGATGGAGTGGGAGGCTGGGGTCAGCAGACGTAAGCTTTTAAATAGAGAATGGATAAACAGCCAGGTCCTACTGTATGACACAGGGAACTATATTCAATATCCTGTGGTAAACCTGAATATGAAAAATATCATTATATACGTGTAACTGAATCACTTTGCTATACAGCAGTAATTAACACAACATTGTAAATCAACTAGACTTCAATTAAAAAAAAAAAAGAATGCTGTATTTTAAATTCACGAGCAAACTAATTCCTAGAGGAAAATGTGTATTTGAATGGTTGCAACCTGTTCCAGTATGTGAATGGAAATCTGATACTGCACCTTTCCAAGCTCTACGGGATAACTATCACCACATCAGTCTCCCCGGGTTATTTGTACAGACTGAACGACATGAAATGAGAGCGTGCCATCACTCTGAGTAGTGGTCATTTGCACTGGCATTCTTCAGAACAAGCTTCAGGTTGGTAGTTCCATTCTCTGTCTTCCCTGCTTGACATCTAGAAGAGCATATGCTGGACCTCACATCCTAAGAAAGGCGTGTTTCTCCAGGCTTTGAGTACTTTTCTTTTCAACTTGGTTTTCCTCGGGTTAAATTTTTCTTTTTTCTTTTTATATTTATAGATTTTTTTTCTGAATGTTAGAAAGTAGCCAATATAACAATAATTATATTTTCTTCTTCTTTCAAATTGTAATTTTCCAACTTAATTAAAATGGCAACTTTATCAACTAGTCTGTTTCCAAATAAAAGTGGAATTTTTTTCTTGAGACTATATCAATATTCATTTTGATGAGATATTTTCCAGTAATGACTTTTAAGAATGTTTTAGTATATTGCTTTTTTTCCATATCCCTCTCATGTTTTCCCACCCAATAAAGGTTCTTATTTCTCTTTGAATAAATTCCTTTTCTTGTGGATTGAGAATCAAAATCTCTACTTCTCCCAAATTATACTATTGTTCTAACTTTATTACATTTAATCACTTCCTCTGGATGGAAATGAACTCATTAAAATGTTTTAATCATTAATAAAGATGATATTTCTCTATTTAATCAGAATTTTATTTCCTCTCAATGCTTTAGAGTTTTTTTTTCCTCTATTGCGTTTGTTTTAGAAGTCATTGACTTGTCATTATTTTCATTATTACTTTTTCTACTCGTTTGAGACTTCCATGTGATTCAGTCCAACAGGAAGCCAAAGAAATATGAATAAAATATCATCAGCAGTATTGCATGACATTTGTAATGCGCTGCTTGTTTGTTTTTAATTTGCATTCTGATGTGAGAAGTGGTTGTCTTTCCAAGCAAGGCCACACCAGATGTGTAACTCCATGCTGCCTACTGGAAGTTGGACATCACACTCCCCAGTGTGGCTGGGGTGACAAGCTTGATGCACAGGGGGCTTTGGAGAGCAATATATGTAGTGTAGAAAGGCATATAGTGGATGCTTAAAAAACGAATGTATTCATGAAACGGAATTCTGTGTTCACTGGAACTGTTGAAGAAGCGTGTAGAGGATCAGTTTCAAACTTTGAAAGAGAACATCCATCAGACTAAGGAAAGGCTCCATAAGAACTGAGTATGTGCTCCATAAATAGCCCTCATGCACAGTTGCAAGCGGGAAAGTCTCTGGGGATCACTTAAGAGATTAAAATGATTTAATAAGGGAAAGTGTTAAGTGATAAGTAGAAAACCATGATCTGGTGGTCAAGACATAATCAACAGTAACACAGTCTGCCTGTGTAATGAGGAAGGTCTTGTTTACTTGGAGAAAAGATGAGAAGGATTTATGGTAGATCATAAGTGTCATGATAGTAACTTCTTGTATTTTAACTTTGTTATTACGCAGTTGTTTATAAAGAAGAAAATTAAAATAACTGGTAGTCCCATTGGCAAGGGATGGCAAGTATTGTTGGTATCCCAGGCTTTTTCAGTGCTCTGTGTGTAGCAGTGCCTATGTATGTGTTTGTTATAAGATCACATTCTATGTACAATTATTTTTCTGTATATTAAATATTCCCATGGCATTAAAAATGTCTTGAAAATATGTTTTTAAATGGCTGCAAACTGTTCTGACATATAGATGTGTCACAATGTAATTAACAATTCTCCTGCTCCTGGGCATGTAGATTGTTTCCAAATCTTTGCAGATAGAAACATAAATATTTTAAAAAGCTTTGCAGTCATCACTCTTGTGCCAAAATATCACTCTTTATTTCAGATTCTTTCCTTAAGATGAAGTCCCCATAGACAAATGGCTAGGTCAAACGTCATAAATGTTTCTAAAACTCTCCGCATCTATTCTTTTCAGGTTTGTTATTTTATTTTTCCACTAATAATATCCAGGTGTTCTCCCTTTCATAGATTCTGCCAGCACTGACTATTATTATATATATTTTTCCTATGTTGATCACAAAATGATCTCATCTTTAATTTGTTTTTCTTTCATTATTGATTGAGCACTTTCCCCAATGCTTAATCACATTTTTAATTTCCTCTTTTACACATGCTCTGTTTGTAACTTTTCATTGTGTTATGCCTTTGTGTTAGGCTGGCTTTAGTAAAGTTATTTAAACAAACCTTGAGACTAGGAAAAGAAAGCCCAGTGTGGAGACCTTTATCTACCCACTTGCTAATTTCACCTGGTAGTGACTTCCTCACTGATGTTTGTAGCTGAAATTATTATTTCAATGCTTTGTGCTTAGGTCAAGTATTTATACATAAGGTTTTTATTTGACAGCTAATCCATGGCTCAGCTTTGGGAAAGCATGATTTCTTCCATGTGGCCATAGATAATATTAATAGATGAGGTCATTTCCAATTCATTTGTCTTTTCCTTTTTTCTTCTTCTGGCTCTCTTTAGTCAAATCCTTGGAAAAGCTGTAAATGCCCACAATGAGAATGAAAAGTCATGTTTCTGATGGGAAGTTTTGTCATTTCCCATTTGCTGCTGAGATATGTGTTCTTTTCAAACTAGAAGTGAGGATGAATTTTTCTACTTATTAAATTCTATTACTTCCTCCCTATTCATCTTTTTTTTCTTCCTTTAATGTCTTTTGTGGAAACTTCCATCTTAATATCTTTGAGCTTTGAGTTTTCTATGGGGTGCAAGACCTCTTTGGGTTTTAACAAAATACTGGAAATTTCCATTCTTCTGACATTTGCCATGTGATTACCAGAGGCTGTCTGGTGACAAGGAGTGCTTAAGAAAGGTCTTCTGTTGTTTATCCGTCCAATATATCATAGTTTACGTAAGGTCCTACTGTAGAGCACAGGGAACTATATTCAGTATCCTGTGATAGGCCATAATGCAAAAGAATATTTTAAAAAGAATGTCTATATGTGTATAACTGAGTCACTTTGCTATATAGCAGAGATTGATACAACATTATAAATCAACTATATTTCAATTAAAATATAGATAAAATTTTTTAAAACTAACAAAAAAGAAGGGTGTTCTGTATAACTAATTATCTTTCTTTTCGAAAGAAAGAAAGTGAAGTCACTCAGTCGTGTCCAACTCTTTGCGACCCCATGGACTGTAGCCTACCAGGCTTCTCCGTCCATAGGATTTTCCAGGCAAGGGTACTGGAGTGGGTTGCTATAACCGGTCCACAATATCAGCTTTCTCATTGATGAAAATCATGATATGTATATAATGTCATGACTGTCTGTGTAGGGAGATGTAAGCCGCTGTGGACGTGTCTTTGGCAGTAATGGATAACCTCACACGTGTGATGTCTATATCATACTATTGACACACATTTGGGTCAGTCCCTTTGGTAATTGTGTAATAGCTCCATGTATCTTTATAGCTTACCTTAGCCAATGGAATGTCTTCAGAGCTTGCTTTGCTAGTTATCATTGGTATTGGAGGTTATCTCAAGATCAACCATATACCCAAGCTAATTAGGATAATGCTACAAAAATTATAGATTTTAGAGTTGCTCTGTTCTGCCTGATAAGCTGTGTGACCTCGGTAAGTGTCTTAACCTCTCTGAGGCATGGTTTTGAAAAAAGAGATTAGAGTAAAAATTTTGCAGGATAATTGTGTTTATATATACTGTGTTTCTGTGCATGTTTATTTGCAGATGAAAAAGATCCAGCAAAGTATGAAAAATGTGTTTGTATGTGTATGTGCTTGGAAATGATGCAGTAGACTATGAAAAATGTAGTGTGGCATTAAGAGGGGCTGATGGCTGGGATGAAGGCAAATGGTGATCGGATTCAGCCTGTGAGTGTTGAGGCTAGTCTTTGAGAGGAAGAAAGACACATCTTTCCATCCCTCTTTCGGACAATGAGACATTTAGATAAACTATTCATTGATGGTTCCAAGACGGAGAAACTTACCTGAAGGAAAGTTTAAAGCTTAACTCGATAGTCTGAGAACATTCAACGCTGCAGTTTACAGGCATTCATTACAAATGCCACACTGAGTATTTTCCTTCCATATTTCATGCTCATACATACTCCGTATTCATCTTTTATGGATTCCATATCTGCAAGTTCACCTACTTGCTAAAAATTATTGTAATCCCAATAAGCAGTAGTCACAATGCCTCTAAAGTCATTTGTGGTTATGTGCAAAGTGGCAAACACTTGAGTTGCCCAGTGCACCGGTTTCCAGCTGAGGCGGAACAGCATGACGCTTTTGCCTGTGTGTTTCAGCTCATCTTGTTAACAAATGTCCTTTCCATGGTCGATTTAGTGCTGAGTGTTATTGCATTTTTGTGCTTTTTTGTTGGTAGTTTTGTTATTTAAAATGGCCTCTGGGACTTCCCTGGTAGTCCAGTGGTTAAGACTCTATGCTTCTACTGCAGGGGGCATGGGTTCAATCCCTGGTGGGGGAACTAAAATCCCACATGCAGTGAAGCATGGCCAAAAAAGAAAAAAAAAAAAAACTAAAATGGCCTCTTCCATAGTGTTGAAATGCCGTCTAGTGTCCCTGAGTACAAAGCGTCAGTGGTATGCTTTATGGAGAAAATATACTTGGGTTAGATGAGCTTCATTCAGACGTGAGTTCTAGGGCTGCTGGTCATGAGTTCAGTGTTAATGAATCAATGATATATATTAAATAGAGTATCTTTAAACAGAAACAGTTTAAAATAAGTTTACATGTTTATCAGTTGAAAATGTTATGACCAGAGGATCTCAGGAACCTAATCCTGTATTTCTCCCCTAGGGCAATGATTCAGTATTCACTGCTTCAGCATATTTGGTGGCTTCATGGGCTGTAAAAATACTGCAGATGACAAGAATCAACTATGGTTGGTGATGATTCCCCTTGAGGGTTATCCCCTTGCACTGCCTTCCCCTGACCTGCCAGCAAGAGATCTATCATCTCTAGCCTGTGAGGGAAGTGCCCCAGGAGCCTCGGACAGAGGGAGAAGAAAGTGAGAACTGCTCAGGGGTTTCTAGGCACCTAGGAACCTGGCAGTTCTCCTTGAACAATGGCTATTACTTGGGAACTAAGCCAGTAGGGGAGATCCAAGTGAACAGGCCAGCTTCCACATGCATTTGTGGGAAGCCCTCTCTATGTCAGACCAGATGCTGAGATGACAGAGGTGACTTAGAGCCCTGCTCCTGAGGAGCTGACTATCTTTGGTCCCAACCTCTCCATCCCAACACTGATCAAAGAACTGGGGGTGTGTGCTGACCTGCCATGTAATCCATCACTATTGTAGTCCATTGAATCTTTATCTCCACCATAACTGTATGAGGAGATACTGTTATTTAATACTACTCTCACTTTTTAGAGTGGGTACCTGAGGTCAGATAACTTGCCTAAGTGTTTTTTAATTAATTTTATTGGATTATAGATAGTAAAGAAACTGCGTACAATGTAGGAGACCTGGATTTGATCCCTGGATCAGAAAGATCCACTCCAGTTTTCTTGCCTGGGGAATCTCATAGACAGAGGAACCTGGCGGGCCACAGTCCAGAGGGTCACAAAGAGTCGGACACAGCTAGGTGACTGACACTTTAACTTTTCATAGTTGCTTTATAATGTTGTGTGGTTTCTACTGTAGAGCAAAGTGAATCAGCTATATGTATACATATATCCCCTTTTTTTCCCTGGATTTCTTTCCCATATAGGTCACCACCGAGCACTGAGTAGAGTTTCCTATGCTATACAGTAGGTTCTCATTAGTTACCTATTTTATATACAGTATCAGTTGTGTTTGTATGTCTATCCCAATCTCCCAATTTATCCTACTCCCCTCTTCTCCCTTGATATCCATCTTGTTCTTTATGTCTCTGTCTCTATTTCTGCTTTGCAAATAAGATCATCTATGCCATCTTTCTAGATTCCACATATATGCATTAATATACAATATTTGTTTTTCTCTTTCTGACTTACTACACTCTGTATGACAGTCTCTAGTATGGAGCTTCCTTAAAAAACTAAAGATAGAACTACCATATGGCCCAGCAATCCCACTGCTGGGCATACATCGAGAGAAAAACATAATTCAAAAAGACACATGTACCCCATTGTTCATTGCAGCAACATTTACAATAGCCAGAATGTGGACCCAACCTAAATGTCCATCAACAGAGGAATGAATAAAGAGGATGTGGTGCAAACATACAATGTAATACAGTTGCTGTTTGCTGTTTAGTCACTAAGTCATGTTTGGTTCTTTGCAACCTCCTTAACAGTAGCCCACCAGGCTCCTTTGTCCAAAGAGTTGTCCAGGCAAGAATACTACAGTAGATTGCCTTCGCCAAGGGATCTTCCTAACCCAGGGATCGAACTTACATCTCCCGCATTGGCAGGAGGATTACCACTGAGCCACCAGAGGAAGCCCAATTTAATACTGCTGCTGCTGCTGCTGCTGCTAAGTCACTCCAGTCGTGTCCCACTCTGTGCGACCCCAGAGATGGCAGCCCACCGGGCTCAGCCATAAAAAGGAATGAAGTTGGGTCATTTGTAGAGATATGGATGGAACTTGCCTGAATTTACACAGTACATGACCACGCCAGGAATTGGGTCCAAACAGTGGAGCTGCAGACACCCGGGTCTTCAAGTGCTGGTCTGCACTACCCTTCCTGCTTAGGGGATAGATGTGGAAACAAAAACAGTTCCAGGTAAAGGTGCTCCCTACTGGGAGTCCTCCCAGGGGCTGAAGGAACCCTAAGCCAGTGTTACCTCCAGAGTCTCAGCTAGTAATAAGGTAAGTGTGAACTCACAACCTCTCAACAGAGCAGGGAGGGCTCAGACTCAGTGCCACTGCACAGCCTCCATGAGGTCAAACTAGAAACCATGCTGTCCGAGGCTCCTTGAGGCCAGCCTGCAAGAAAACAAGCTTTCATCAAAAAAGAGGCAATCACTCTGGCTAACCCATCTCCACTGGGTGTGATTAAGTGCCGTTTGAATGCACTTTCCATCGACATTGACTTTTAAGAGCGATTCTCCTGCTGCAGATAGGAAATAAAAGCTGGTTTTATCTGGAAGAAAAAGAAAGCCATCAATGCTTTTAGTTTTCTTCCATAAGGGCCAGATTTTCTTCCTTCTTCCCACTCCCACACAGAGCTCCTGAAGAGGGAAGTAAGTCAGCAAGATTGTTATGCATCAAAGAGATGGTCAGGGCTAGAGGCCCTGGAAAATTAGGCAGATAGAGGCATCTGTGCAGGTCTGTTTTCCCTCCTGTGAGCCTCAGCGGTAAATTCAGAAAGCTCTCCTGCATCAGGAAAGCTAGGCTCTAGGGGTCTCAGGCCCCTGGCTAGGTGGGCGTAGCTGGCACAGATACCAATATTGCATTGCCTCTGCGCAGCCATCTGCAACAGATCCCCTTGACTCATGGGTGTTCCTGGCAGATCTTCCAGTGCTGCACCTGACACCCTTCAACAGCCTAATGCCAGAAACAGGGGCACTGGACTTCCGAGGGTGACTTAAGCCATCACCCGACTGTCTGTTCCCTCTCTCTGCACTCAGTGTTGGCTTGCTGACCCCACAAACCTTTTGACCTTTCATTTGCCCAGTTTCCAGAGGGAACACACAGAAGATATGGTTCCCTGAGTAGATGCTCCTCAACTTTTAATCTTGTAAACAAATGGAACCAATAAGACATGTAAAGGAAAAGCACTAGAAATCATGCCCCAACAGTGAGATCCAAAATAACCACAAAAAACTTGAAAAAGTATTGTGTGTTTATGAAGTAGTTTTGATGTTCTTATAAAACAAAGAGAGGATCTTTCAAATTTCTTCCACTTAAAGTATAAGACATGATTGCCTTCACCCACACGTGCATGCCTAAAGAACAATTCCTATTCACAGCTCCTAGAGGACAATTTGAAGATGTATCCATTGGTATCCTGTTTACATGCTGCTGCTAAGTTGCTTCAGTCGTGTCCGACTCTGTGCGACCCCATAGATGGCAGCCCACCAGGCTCCTCTGTCCCTGGGATTCTCCAGGCAAGAATACTGGATTAGGTTGCCATTCCCTTCTCCAATGCATGAACACATGCTAAGTCGCTTCAGTCATGTCCAACTCTGTGTGACCCCATGGACAGCAGCCCACCAGGCTCCTTTGTCCACAGGATTCTCTAGGCAAGAATACTGGAGTGGGTTGCCATTTCCTTCTCCCTCCTGTTTACATACTGGTTGCTTAAACCCATCATTTGATTTAAGTAGGTTGTTCTGCTTCGAGTAGAGGCTGAATAAATGAAAATGCGTCTGAAAATCCATGGCTCAGTTTTTGTTTCACTATCTTGTTTGTGCTGGCACTGAAGGTCTGACAGTTTTTTGTGGGGCTGATGGTCACCATATAGGATGTTTATTAGTCTAACAAGTGAGCATCCTTCATCAGATCAGTTCAGTTCAGTCACTCAGTCGTGTCTGACTCTTTGCAACCCCATGAATCGCAGCATGCCAGGCCTCCCTGTCCATCACCAACTCCTAGAGTTCACTCAGACTCACGTCCATCGAGTCAGTGACGCCATCCAGCCATCTTATCCTCTGTCGTCCCCTTCTCCTCCTGCCCCCAATCCCTCCCAGCATCAGAGTCTTTTCCAATGAGTCAACCCTTCACATGAGGTGGCCAAAGGACTGGAGTTTCAGCTTTAGCATCATTCCTTCCAAAGAACTCCCAGGGCTGATCTCCTTCAGAATGGACTGGTTGGATCTCCTTGCAGTCCAAGGGACTCCCAAGAGTCTTCTCCAACACCACAGTTCAAAAGCATCAATTCTTTGGCGCTCAGCCTTCTTCACAGTCCAACTCTCACATCCATACGTGACCACAGGAAAAACCATAGCCTTGACCAGACGAACCTTTGTTGGCAAAGTAATGTCTCTGCTTTTGAATATGCTATCTAGGTTGGTCATAACTTTCCTTTCAACGAGTAAGCGTATTTTAATTTCATGGCTGCAGTCACCATCTGCAGTGATCTTGGAGCCCAGAAAAATAAAGTCTGACACTGTTTCCACTGTTTCCCCATCTATTTCCCATGAAGTGATGGGACCGGATGCCATGATCTTCGTTTTCTGAATGTTGAGCTTTAAGCCAACTTTTTCACTT
>NW_011494956.1:10688647-10706727 GCF_000754665.1 Bison bison bison | reverse complement strand
AGGCTTTTCAGTTCCTCTTCACTTTCTGCCATAAGGATGGTGTCATCTGCATATCTGAGGTTACTGATATTTCTCCCGGCAATCTGGATTCCAGCTTGTGCTTCTTCCAGTCCAGCGTTTCTCATGATGTACTCTGCATATAAGTTAAATAAACAGGGTGACAATATACAGCCTTGACATACTCCTTTTCCTATTTGGAACCAGTCTGTTGTTCCATGTCCAGTTCTAACTGTTGCTTCCTGACCTGCATACAGATTTCTCAAGAAGCAGATCAGGTGGTCTGGTATTCCTATCTCTTTCAGAATTTTCCACAGTTTATTGTGATCCACACAGTCAAAGGCTTTGGCATAGTCAATAAAGCAGAAATAGATGTTTTTCTGGAACTCTCTTGCTTTTTCCATGATCCAGCAGATGTTGGCAATTTGATCTCTGGTTCCTCTACCTTTTCTAAAACCAGCTTGAATATCAGGAAGTTCACGGTTCACATATTGCTGAAGCCTGGCTTGGAGAATTTTGAGCATTACTTTACTAGCGTGTGAGATGAGTGCAATTGTGCGGTAGTTTGAGCATTCTTTGGCATTCAGAGTAAGTTTAAATAGACCCATTTCCCAGGTCCACTGGTTGTCCGTCTAACTGTGGATGCTATGGCCGATTCATGTTGATGTACAGCAAAAACCATCACAATATTGTAATTATCCTCCAATTAAAATTAATTAATTAAAAAAACAGTGATTTGTCTTTAGCTCTATGGAAGAGAACCGTGGCTTTTTATGTGCCATCTCTGATTGTTAGTTATTGTCCGGATCATTGTGCTGGAAAGAATTCCAAGTCTGAAACTGGCTCAGCAGGGAGCAGTATCATGATCAATTAGTGATGTTTACCATGAATGAATGTAGAGAGAACTAGGACAACAGACACCCATGTTTTGCATCCCTGGATTAGAGCAGCAACATTTGAAACCAACCGTAACAGGAAATCCTAGGGGATGGAAGATCGACCAGTTACCTCTCAGGGCAACAAATTGAGTAGGGAGGAGATTGTGTATCTTTTTGTCTGTTACAACACTGGGATCCCCTTTTCAAGATTCCAAGGCTCTTCTGAGCATCTGTCAGTCTCCAGAAGTTTCTGATGCTTCATTAGCAAGGAGGATGAGAATATAGCCTAAGGAGCAAATATAGATAAATAAGATTTGGAGCATACCCAGCTCCATGTTGCTCCTCGGTGAAAGTATTTTCTGACGTTATAGAATGCCTCTGCCCTGGCCTAAGCGTCTCTGTCCATAGGTTGCAATCCCCAGGTCTGCCGCACATGTCTGTATTTCAGAACAAGACAAAAGCCTATGGGTATTGAGGAAGCTGTAGGTCAGGGAGAAAAGGTGAACCTGGCTGAAGCAGAGAGAGTCAAGCAATGACAATCACCTAAAGAAGCTGAGAGTGTGTGGATGCATCCTTTGATCCATAGGAGCATACCTACATTCTCCAGGTTCAAGCTGCTTAAAATCACTATGCCGCCTCCTTCTGATAGAAGACCAGATGGTCTGCCACACCCCAGGCTAGCAGACACGTAAGCCTGTGAACGTACAAGGGAAAGCTTCAGTGATTGCTAACTTGCTTGGTCTGAGGGAAGTCGTTGCCATCTTTTTGGTACCTCAGCTTCATACTGCACTGAGCTTTGGAGGCATGGGAATTCTGGTTTGGCTCAGAAGCCCCAGCATAGGAACCATATGGTGTGGATAAAGGCTTTGGAAAACAGCAGAGAAGACAGGATTTCTGGAAGGTGTAGTTTTTCTTGGACTCTGATTGATTCTGTGAAATGAAATTACACCAAACTGACATCCATTAGCTCCTGTCATATACGCAAATCATTTGTCCTTGAGAAACATACAACATAAAAATGGGGAATGAACTGGAGGCAGAGGGAAGGAGAGGGAAGTGATATGTGATATGTGATTCAAGCTTTGAACTTGGTGGTGTAAAGGTTCACTGGCGTGCCCTGTGGATGCCTTCCAGGGAAGCCCTCTGAAGTAGCTTACTGTCCAATAAGAGCACAATGACCTGAGACCCAGCTGGGAGGGACTGAGGTCTCTGGGTCTTCAGAGGAGGGAGTCTCACCCAGCAGAGGGCTGGGCCAAGAATGTACAGTGAAAGGAGCACTGGTTATGCTTTTATGCATTTATTCCTCAGCCCTTTAACCAACCTTTCATTCATGGGGTTTAGAAAACCCATGGGCATTGGGGTCACAGAGATGAACAGAGGTCAGTTCTCCCCATCGGAGAGGTCAGGGAGTGCATGTAGTCAGGCACATGATAGTGTTATGGGGCTAGGGTGGATCTGATGGGCCGGAAGGTGGGCAGGCTGGACTGGCCGCTCCAGGAGGCACTTCGGGGCACACTGGAGAATGGCACCTCTTCTGGACAGATGTCACCCACAGGCATGTGGCTTGACTAGCAGAAGCTTCATTGTGAAAATTAGGAAGAGCCCCAGTCTTCTGACTGACTCTGTACCCAGCCATAGTGTTGACTTAGCCTGTGAACCATGGGAGCACTCAAGCACTCTTTGTGCAGTGTGCAACCTGTGCAACTGTATATAGTGTCCCGGGGGCAGTGGGCTAGAAGCCACTGCTTATGTCTTGACTTGATGTTGTGTAACCCTAAGCAGCACACTTGAGCTCTCAAAGTCTCCTTGTCTGTGAGCACAGAATGGAAACCGTAATATGCAGCTACCTTGATTACTGTGTGTATATTAGTGTATATGCTGGTGCTCTGGGCCCTGGAAGGCTCTACCCAGATGTTAAATATTATTAATCAGTTGAGATGTGCCTACTGATTAATGGACCAGGGAAATCTTTACTAAATCTGCTGGTGGATAAACCTTACATTCACTACCTCTTCTTGTTTCTCTCCTCTCTCTTTCCCGGCCCCTATCTCTGTCTCTCCCTCACACTCACACCTACCTCCCACCATCAGTTCTGCAAATTCACAGGCTTACTGTCTGCTTGCTGAGAGACCCATATCTTTGTTTTCAGAGTTTCAGTCAAAAGGTAGGTTTTCTATGGAGTCATAGAGCTGCATACAACTTAACAATGTCCTTCAGTCCCTAGCTTCCTTAGTTTTTACAGAAAGAATTTTTTAAGAGGACATACAAAATAAACAGTCAGGAAGGGTTGGTTTCCAATAGTGAGATTGGAAAGCATTATTGGGACAAATGAACCGAGCTGCACATTTGCATTAATTAAATTGACCATAAACCCAGCTTAATGTTTTATTTCACCTTTCTCCTGGCATGATGGTGCCAGAGTGTTTTGGAACTCAGATACATACCCGCTGGCAGGGATGCTGAAAGATCAGCAATAATCAATGTTTGTAATCAAAGAAGATTAAACTCTGTACTAATTAACGGGAATCTAATGATGGACACTCTTGTGGGGCAGAGTGGCCCAAGCCTGCAGTGTGTTCACACACATGGAGGTAATTAAACAGTGGACCCTTCTAGAAGGAAAAGCTTTCATTGTTATTGAGTTCAACACTGCACAAAGCACAGTTTTCTTACCAATAGGGAATCAAACCAGGTGGTGTAGGAAATTGAGACCTGCTGACAAGCAGTTTCTGACCTGTATCACCAGTGTGCTTCTGGCCCCATAGGAACTTGGGGTAGTATTAAGAGAAGGGGTTTACTCCTGAGTTCAAATCCCAGCTGTGTGATCCCAGGAAAATTACTTAACTTCTCTGTTTCCTCATTTGTAAAATGGTAATAGTAATGATAATAGTAATTATACATGTGTCAGACAGGTTTTGTGAGGATTTGATGAGTTCAAAGTGGTGAAGATAGAAAGATGGAACATAAAGGGGAGGAAGTGCTGGATGATTTCTTAAGCAAGTGCTCATTACCAGACCCTGAGCTTTATGGACAGGGGCATGTTTAACCTCAAAGCCGATATATGAAGTACATGTTATTAAGCCCATCTTCACTGATGAACATGCCAAGGAAACTGGAAAACAGTGAACACCAGAACTTCCTGCATGCCCTAGTGAGTGAGGATTGTTGGCTCCCATTTACTGAGAGGACTGACCACATGTTCTCTACAAGGCACTGTTCATTCATTGCCTGGATCCTTTACTTATAGTACTTGGGACCTTCTGACACAGGTAAGATGGAGACTCAAGAAGGTCAGGTAAGAGTTTGTGCCAGAGCTGGACTCGCGCCCAAAGGTAGCCGGGTCCCCTCTGCAAGGGGGTGTCCACAGAAGGGAGGAGGCTGAAGGGAAGATGACTGGCACCCACTTTCTGTGTCAGCTGCCCTTGTGACAAAATGAGACAGGATCCTTGCTTGGGATGTGTCTGTGGTCTGGTTGTGAGGATGGAATTCAAAATCAGAGAACGGAAGAACGTGTGTGACCCACTACGTTTCATGTCAACCCCTGTTCCCCCCACCTGAGCAATGCACACTCTGGAATATGAAGAACAGGATCCTCTACTGTGAGGCCAGGCTGTGTGCGTGCAGACGGGACAGAGGTACTGGGGTGCAGGAATCCACCTGGTCCACCTTGAGTGTCTGTGGTTGGAAATCCTGCTCCAGAAGGTGGCAAGTGCTACAGGGACCCAGCATTTCCAGATGATTTTATTATAGCCTACACAAAATCTTCATTTTACTTGAAAAGCACATTCATGTGGTCCAGTGGCTAAGATTCCACACTCCCAATGTAAGGGGTCCAGGTTCGATCCCTGGTCAGGAAACTAAATCCCACTTGCTGGAACTAAAAAGAAAAAAAAAAAAATCCAAGCACTGCAACCTGGAACAGCTAAATAAATGAATATTAAAAAAAAAAAAGGAAAGAAAAGCACATTCATTATCTGGCTGCTGCTAGCAGAATTCTAGAACCTGCAGTTCTGAGTGGTCCCAAGCGAGGGCTTACAGCTCCTTCCCCAACATTACTCATCTCCAATAGACCCAATAAGACATCTGCCTTTGACCTCTCATCCTAGCACAGAGAAAATTTAGCACCCTTGCAACAAAGTCATAATTTAAGAGAAATGACTCCCTGATATCCTCATGCCAGATAATTCTTTCCCAGCATCTCTGGGTGATTTCCTTCCCAGGGAGCAGCATAATCACTTTGTACTGGCTCACCAAACAGCCAATGGCTCGGTGCATCATTGCTGCCAATCATATGGATTTAGAGCGCCTTTGCATTCTGTAATCATTTACCCCCGAATCTCTTGGAGGTCACCTCCACTCATGAGGGCCCTGACACCCAAAAAAGCATAAGCCCCAATGCCAGCTAAGTCCAAGCAGGGAAGGGCAAGTGGCAGGATAGTCGGGGTGCTTCTCTCTGCTCACCTCCCTTCCAGACAGCCCATTGATTTCATCAAAGGATCTGCCAGTTTTATAGTGTGTGAAGCTGCTCACTAGGTCTGACTTATTTCAAAAGAAAATCTCTTGACATTGGAACTAATGTGCTGATGTAATACAGACTCACAAATGTGTGTGGGTTCCCAGCTGAGGCAAGACATGTTTACTCAAACCAGTGAACCCTTAGCTTCTAGAATCAAAGTACACACAGAAACCAACTCTGCATTCTGCAGTCTCCTTTCCTGCTTGTCATGATAATAGCACGGCGTTTAATGCAGCCACCCTGCTTTGGTTTTACTTACACCTTGATCCATAAAAGCCTGTGGAGTGATGTAGGATAAGAAAACTTAAGAGGTTTTTGAACAAGTTAAACCCAGAGCCACAACCCAGCTCCCCCAAGTCTAGCTGAGAGATCTTGGGAAAGTTATTTCATGTTGCTGGCTTCAGTTTCTTCTCCTTCCTTAGGAGACAGAGTGACAATTTAATCAATATGCGTAGGACATGTAAAAGGTCAGCAATTAAGACCTCACAGGGTGTGTGACAAGAAAATCCTGAAAGGGTGTGCACAGTGTCCAGAACACAAGAGCCACTCAGTACGATTAGTATAATTGGCACGACTATTTAAAATGTAATATTCTGCATTTTGCGTTTCATTGTATTGATCGCCAGATGGGAAAATCATAGAATGTTTAAGGAAGGTTGTGATTGGCAGCGTTCCTTTCTGTCTTGGTTCATTTGAAAACCTTGAAGGAAAAGCTCTTATACACATGGGCCCAGTTATTTTGGGGTTCAGACCCCACCCCTTGCCCCCCTTGCATCTCTCACTGCCCTGTCATGAATGGCATATTCAGGAAAAGATAGAAAGCACTCACGATGAAGAAATAAGCTCACATTTTGAGGGCAAACTTCCTGTAAAATGACTACACCACTGAAATCAGACTTCTGATCTTTGAATTCCTTCTGGTTGGAGAATATACTCACTTCTCTCTTTTTCTTAAAAATCTTGATCATCTATGATGCTGCAACTTGTGTTCATTCACGTAATCTTCACAACAGTGTCACAGCTAAGGCAGCTTAAGCCTCACAGGTATATGTAACCTCAGGATGACTCCTAAATGCATATTTTTCCTGTGCTGAGTCACTTCAGTCATGTTTAACTCTTTGCAGACCTATAGACTATAGCCTGCCAGGCTCCTCTGTCCATGGGATTCTCCAGGCAAGAATACTGGAGTGAGTCGCCATTTCCTTCTCCAGGGCATCTTCCCAACCCAGAGAATCTTCCCAACCCAGGGATCAAACCCACGTCTCTTATGTCTCCTGCATCGGCACTCCAGTTCTTTACCACTAACACCACCTAGGAAGTCCATATTTCCCATAGCACATAGAAAAAGGATAATATTTTTATACATTTATAAAAATTGTAGGGCTAGCAATATCAAGGTGCAGAGGAAAAATCTGTGCAGGCTGTGGGGAGAATGTAAAACAGCTGCCGTTTCAGAGCTCTGGGGCTGGTACAAAGTCAGTTCCTAATAGATGCTCACTCTTGGCTTCCCATACCGCCAGGCTGGGCCCTCCTCACAAAGCCCCAGCAGCGATCCCTCTGGATAACTCACCTGCTCTACTGACTCCTGGTGGTGGAGTCAGAGCACTGGCTCTGAACAAATGTTGAAATATTGATAATTTACTTGTAGGAAGGTGTTTTACTTTTTAATTTATTTTATTAAATTATAGCTGATTTACAGTGTTGTGTTAAATCCTACTGTGCAGCAGTGATTCAGTTATGCATATATACATTCTTTTTTGTATTCTTTTCCATTAGGAAAATGTTTTGTAGATATATAGTCACCTCACTCTCTCCTTGCAACATCCGTGACTTGGATAGGGGGTAGGGGTATGTCTGAATTAATTCCAAAAGGAAGGCAAAGCTAGAGCAGCTCACGAAGACTCAAAGGATGTCTGACAGTTGAACTCACAATGCCATGGCCATGCAGCATGCTCAGGGGACAGGTGTTAAGCAAAGGTTACAGTGCAGCCCCGCCCACTTCCGGGGCATAGCCAGCAGAAGTCTGCACACTTCCCCTTGGAGACCTCTGTCCTGTTGGCACTTGCTCATTGACACTGAGCTGAACACTCAGGGCTTGAGGGCCTTTAGGCCCCTCCCACAGAGGAACGCACCACGCATGCACCAAGGAGAGGCCATGCAGGTTAATATGGGCTCTCTTCCTAGATAAGCAATGTCAGGGAATAGGGGGCCTTGGTCCTGCCTCTCCTGAGCGATGAAAACTCTGACCGAGTGCAACTTAGACCCAGACCCTGCGGCTCATCAGAGAGGCTGGGACAGTCTCCCAGGGTCTGCCTGATGCTACCCCAGCACTGTCCAATTTCAATAGTAATCATTCATGTAAATTGCCTTATTAGGACTTACTCTGTAAAATTACCAAGCATGGGCCACATCGTCATACAGTAATAGGAGAGAAAGGCAGACAATTGTATTCACAGGCTCTGAAACACCTGGATGGCCAGGATGTTGGGAGAGTTGAGACAGGGCAGGTCTGTCAGGCATGTCTGCCCCAGGTCCTGGGATGGGATGCAGTGTGAGTGGTTCCCAGGACCACTGGAAGTAACCCATTCAGAGGGTGAGTGTGGCCCTCTTTAAGGAGGCAAGTCAGAGATTCGGGCCTGTGAGACAGTGGTCTCATCAGATCTGGGGAACGAGGCAAAGTTGTTGGGGATCAGGGGGCAAAGGACAGGTATGGATAGCAAAACAGAGGGTAAGATAAGCTAGGGGAGGTGAGTCAGAATTTAGGCTGGAAACAGGAAGTGTCAGATACTTGCCTTTATGAGGCAGCGACTTTTGTAGAGCGTGGAGGTTGTGTGCCCAGGTAGCCAGAGCGGGCAGCAGGTACCTTCCTTGGCTTTGTCTCTCAGTGGCCAGCAGCTGAGTCTCTTCTTGGGAGGACTGCCTTTGGGCTCCTGGAAGTGCTTTGCCTATTGATAGAGAGATGGAGGTACCTGGAAATCTGTGCATCTCCCCCCAGGGCACCCTGTACCAGTGACTGTCTAGAGAAGTATGAAAGTCCAGCCCCCTTGCCTCAGGTCAGGACAATTCTGAGCTATATCATATACTCCAGAGACCCCTGCCAGATCCGAGTGAAGTCACCCTCCATGGGACTCTGCCTGAAATCACATCCTCATCTGATTTCCTCCTTTCCCTGCCAGCCAGCCCACTTTCTTGTAGGTCTCCCTTGGGAGGATTTCTTAATGAGCCACTTACACAAGAACCTCTGTCTCAGGGTCTGCTTCTCAGGAGCCCCCTTAGGAGGTATCTGACTCGTGTCCGTGATGGCACATCACTTCCCAGCAGGTTCTGGGCTCCCTCTGTGTGTCCTGTGCAGTTCACACCTTGGCACTCACTTCCAGCAGAGGGTGCAGCAGAGTAGCCCACAAGACGCAATGAGTACCTACTAAGTGGTACAGGTTTGTAGAAAGATAATGGTCAAGGTGGATTGTGATCATTTGAGGGGAACTTCCTGGATGATATGGGCTGACACAGTCTTGAAGGGTAGGGGTTAGAGAGGCCATGGGAGGATGTGAGCAGGGGGACTCATAAGAAAAGATGCTGAGGCGGCTGCCAGCACTGGGGGTCTAGAGACTGAAGAGAAAAGAAGCTCAGTTGTCTAGGCTCTCATGTGGGTTGGGTAGAGAACCTAGATACAAACCAGAGACCTGCCTTTCTTATTCTACCTGGAAAGCAAAGAATGCACCTCTCTCTTCCTCACCCAGGTAGCCCTCACCACGGGTGTGGGAATAGTGGAGAAGGTCCAAGCTGGTCCTAGTATCTGGAGGACGAGCCAGCTGGCAGCACCTTAATCACTCACAGGCGTCTGAGGATGAGGTGCGATGCATGTCCCCTCAGCCTGCCCGATGCGAAAGGCTCTGAACTCCCCTTGACTTCTAGCAGGCAGCCTTCCCTTCATGGTCCTGCTCACCTCTCCAGCCCACACTCAGCCTAGGTATGAGCAGGGTCTGCAGTGGGGCAAAGACCAGGAGTGGGAAGAGAACCACCTCGTAGCTGAGTGCTACCTCAGTCTGAGCTTCCCCTGAGACAAGGATGGAGGTGGTTTATTGAGGGAGAGGTGACCCCAGGAAGCTCAAGTTCAGGAGTAGGGGACCTAGGACAAAGGGCAGACAGCCAGTGAATGGAGCATAGCACACAGGCTCCTGTGGCAGGTTCTAACCCCCCTGGTGACCCTCATAGATACTGATTTGGCCAAAAAATTTATTCAGGTTTTCCCATAACATCTCTGAACAAACTCTTTGGCCAACCCAATGTAATGAGAATGACCAACCACCCAAGTCTGCCAGACTGACCCAGTGTTAGCACTGAGAGTCGCACATCCCTAGAATCTCCTCAGCTTCTTGCAGACCAGGATGGCCACTGATATCGTGGGAATACGCACCGAGGAATGCAGAGATTGAAGCATTTATTGACACAAGTCCCTCCCTACTTGACCATTGCCTTTGGGGATAGGCACTTCTGGGCTGCCCCACATAAGCAATTGAGCAAACACTGGAGAAATCCCTCAGGCAGAGAAGCTGGGAGATGCAGGCTATTGAGGTAAGAAGCCATCTGCAAACACTGAACAGTCCATGGAGCTGCAGGTGAATTCAGATGTGGGCCGGGAGGATGTGGGTGGAAGCATCAGTAAAGTCAGTTACCAGTACCTGTGATCTTAGGTGTGGGACTCTGCAAGGTAGGAGCAATGAGGTAACTTGCAGGTCTGAGGAGTTAAGTTGCTTCCCCGAGGTCACTGGCTTTGTTCCAGTGGCGAGAGGTGTCCAACCTCAGAGCCTACTCACCTTGCCTTTCACCTGTGGTTTCCAATCATCTAGTTATACTCCATCCATCTCCAGCTGCATCTAGCCTGAGATACATCCCTTCTAAATAGCTCTGCAGACAGCTGCTACAAAGAGAGGCTACTGAACGCCATCCTAGAATTGAGTTAGTAATAACTCACCTTGAAAAATAACAAGGTTAAGGCTGAAGAATGCTCTATTTAATTCTGTTGTAATTAAGAGAACTTTTCTGCATTGCATGCTGCATAATTGAATTATACCACCGATTAATTTTTTTTAATAATTATTTGTAGATTTGTTTCCCTTACCAACACACTTTTTTTAACTAATATACTTTGCCACTTAATAAAGCAGATAGATGCTGGGGGAGAGATGGTGGAGGAGATATTGTTTGTGTTCAGTGGTTCCATCATTACTATTGATTGCCCAGCCTTTTTATTCACCTCAAAGACATGGCAATTAATAAAAATGGAAATGAAAGAATATCCATGTTCCATGAGGCTTTATTGAAAGAGGAAATAAACAATACATGTAGACAAGGAATAATTCTTTGCTGGCCGTGACAACGATGCTTGCAGAGGAAGAATGAACCTGCATCTTAAGCAGCTGAGCCTCTCTCTTAAGGTGCTAGTAAAATATCATGTCTGAGGCCTACCCCCTAGAAACCAGGCCCCCCTGACCAGTCTGTGGCTGGCTGAAATAAGGCAGAGGCTGAAATAAGGCGGAGGGCATGATCTGGGTGATCTGAGATGGCCCTTCCCTGAGCTCCTGCATCTACTTGGTATTCAAGATGGGTAGCTCTAAATTGGATTATAATAAGTCATCCTTGAGATCCCTGGAGGGTCTTGGCCTGAATAATGAGGTGAGATGAGTGGGAGCGGCCCCAGGTACTCTTAGACATTACCCTGAAGTCTGGCCCTGCTCTCCCTGCCCTCCTGGCATTCATGCAAACGCCGCTGCTCCCAGTGGCTTCTCTAAGCCCCTCCTCATCCAGGAAGCCTGCCTCCACCGCATCCAGACCTGCGGCTGCTCACCCTCCAGGCCTGGCCTGCAGCTGCCTCCTCTCTGCATGGCCCATGGCTGTCCTCCAGTCAGTCCGTGAACTTTGTGAGCATCAGCCCTAGGCCTCTTCACTGCCATACTGGGCCCCAATGCAGTGCCCAGGAGCAGCCTGCTGGCTCCAGGGAGCTTATCTGTGCATATTTACAATGACCTCTTTGCCAGTGCCTCCAAAAGTGGTTCTCCCCCACTCCCAGTGGAGGTATAATTTATATAAAGTTCACTAATCTTGCAGGCACAGAAGGATTATGTTTTCCATGTCTATGCCAGCATGTAGCCACTGTACAGATAAAGGTATGGAACCCTTCTAACACCCCAGAAAGCCCCCTCTTGCCTCCCACCCTAGGGTAACCATGCTTGTAACTTTATCACCACTGATCAGCTTTGCCTGTTGCAGCCTTTATAGAAGCAGAATCACACAGCAGAGACTCTTGTGTCTGGCTTCTTTTCCTCCGTTATGTCTGTGAGGCTCATCTTGATGGCATTTAGTGTACCCTGAGCTCATCCCCTGCAGGGCTTCCCTGTTTGATCCTGCTGGGGACCCCTGATGGTGGAAGACAGGGACAAGCCCAGGGCTGCAGACAGAGCTCCCACTAGCTGCTGTGGGCACAGCACCAGAGCTCAGGGTATGGGGACAGTGGCCAGTTCACTACTGGGTGACCAGCCTGTGGGCTGAAGCTGCCATAGGCCCTGACTCTTTGGGAAGAGGCTGTTCAGTGTATCCTCCCAGGAGCTGGGCAGGGAGATAAACAGGAGGATGGAACCATCGTGATGAATATGGGCAGACGGCTGTGCCCTCAGGAAACCTCTGATTTGCTCTGCCGATCAGATCACTGCCTCTGAGGGAACCTGCCTTCCTGTTCACTGTAGCAAAGCAACTGTCTTCACTCAGGTCCGGCTGAGTGAATTTGGGAAAGCAGGTGACCAGCTGCTTATCTGAAGTGGACATGAGCCTCTCAAAGCCAGCAGACTGCCTTATTTGTCTCTGTGTCCCCAGCGCCTGGCAGATGCCTGGTACACGGCATGTGCTCAGTTAACATTGGTGCCAAAGGACCAAAGGAGCGGGATATAGACAGACCATCCTACTTTGAGGTGATGATCAGTCCTCCCTCCTCACACTGCCATGGGTGATCCACACCCATCAAGCCTTCTTGCCCTGTTCCAGAGGTGAGCAGGCCTTTCTAGAGCAATGAAGGCCATGACCTGACAGTGAACCCAGCGCCAGCCTTGCTCCACATTCGTGTCAGCCCCCCAGCAGTCTGTTTTCTCCCAGAGCCATGATCCTGCTCTATTCATCTCTGTGCCTGCAGCCCCAGCACAGGGTCAGGCCAGAGAAGGGAGCTCAGGAAATTGTGTGAGCCTCAAACTAAAATATCCATGTCTTCTCTTAAATAAAAGAAAGTTTTAGCAAGGAAGAAGGCATTTCCAAACTAGGTGACATTCTGAGATTCCAGAATCTTACATAATCATATATGTGCAAAAAGAAATAAATATTATCATTTCAGCAGGTCCTGAGCTTTTTTGTACAGAATCACAATAATAGGTAAGCGGGAAAATTGAAGGACTAGATTTATTTGCAATGACAGAGGCATAAAATGAATGGTGGAATGAGTAGGAGATACCTGAAAGTTATAAGAAAAAGGGACAGCCAGAGATAGGGGGCAACTGAGAGGAGAATTGGGGAGTTAGGAGGGTGAGAAAAGTAACTAGGAAGTGCCTGCCATGTCTGTGAGGAGCTGAGAAGGAGAATGTTCAGAATGTTTTGCTGTGCGTTATGGAGGAACTCTCCTTGGATGACTTCTGAGACAGCTCAGAAGAAACTTGCTTTTCTGCTCAGTTTTTCTAGGTGTAGAACTAGGGCATCTTCCAGTGCGCCATGATGCAATGTGCGCTGGGGGCAGGGGTGGCAACGGGGGGAGCAGGTGGCTTTATGTAGATATGACATACCTGGAGATCATAGCTGAGGTGCCCCAGGAGTCAGGAGAGCCTGGGTTACATCGAGGGACTTTGAGAATGGTTGCTAGTGACTGAACATGTCCAGGGTTGGCCCCAGTCTTCATAAAAATGAGGGCTTTGGTACATTGAACTTGATTTGTGATGGTAAATAACTTTCATGCATTCAAAAGCCAGTTAGGCTTAATTGGTGGAGTCCTCTCGGGAATGTATGGAGGATTTTGACGCAGAATCTGAGCTCAGTAAGAAAGAGTGCCATGACTGACATAATTGACTAGCATCTGTCCTGAATGCCATGGAGAGCACAGTGGTCTGGGTTTAGAGTTTCCCTAAGGCTCAAGGTCAAATTGTGAGTGTAAGTTCATGTGCGGTGGATATAACCTCACAAGGGGTGGGGCGGTGTCATGAAATATTTGAAATCTCATTCAAAGAGTCTGTTGTATCCAGTAGGAATTCTGTAAATGCTTTTGAGTGAATTCTTAAATGCATGTGGGTGCCTGGAATGTTGTTGCTATTTAGTCGCTAAGTTGTGTCTTACTCTTTTCAACCCCACGGACAGTCAGGCTCCACTGTCCATGGGATTCTCCAGGCAAGAATACTGGAATGGGTTACCATTTCCTTCTCCAGGGGATCATCCCAACCCAAGGATTGAGCCCATTTCTCCTGCATGGGTAGGCAGCTTCTTTACCAGTGAGCCACCTGGAAACTCTGGGTGCCTCAAATATTAGAACATAGTAGGAAAAAATTCTTTTCATTTTAACAAATATTGATTTGGTGCCAATAAAGTGTCAGGTACAGTGAAAGATAGCAGAAAGGAGAGTGTTCCTGCCCTCAGCGAGCTCTTAGACTTTGACGACCTTTCAGAAATGAAAACATAAAACAAACGTGAAGCTTACCTTGATCACATCAGCCGCAGGGCAGCTGCTGCTGAGAAAATGTATCTTGGTAGCTGCTCACTGCAGGTGGAGCAGGTTTGGGGTTCTGTGATCATCACTCCTTTCTGTCCATATCTCTAATTCCAGAAACATGGGGAGATATCCTGTTACCTGCTTAGTTTGTTCTGAGAAATACTCCCATTCACATTCCACTCATCGAGCTTTTATGGGGAAAAGATCTTTGATTTTAAAATCTTGACAGTCTGATTCCTCAACCCACAACTGATTAGAAGCACAAGTTTTGAGGTTGGGAGTAAGCAGTGGAGAATTTTAGAGGGAGCCGTCTGATCAAGGTAAGAAAAGAAACTCAAAAGAGACAACCAGAGACAAGCCTGGGAACCACAAGCAGAAAAGAGGACATGAAACCAAATGAAAGCCCAACCTTTGGGGAATTGCCCACTCCTCTCAACCACCAGCCCTCCAGGCATACACTGCTGCATCAGATTGGCTAACTGGTCCAAGGAGGACATGGGCATGAGGACAGGGATGCTTCTTACCAGAGGCGAGCAACTGACCACGTCAATCTCAACAGTGGCATTATTTAGGCAGTAAGCACACCAGCCAGAAACTATATCCTAGTTGACAAGGGATGATGGAGATGCAATGCTAAGTTAGATCCTTCATATACATTCCCCCAAGCATCATGGAGAGGGCCTTGCCCCCAAGTGGGCAGCAGTGGTCCCACAGGGTCTGGGTGGGCCAGAGAGCATGTGGTGCCCACAGGACTGCAGACTTCCTTTTGATGAGGAGGAGGGCTAGGGGAGGAAGAACCTTGATTCTCCAAGAAGCCGGACATCAGGGCTTCTTGGGAAGTCTCCCAAGTTTAAAATATTAGCCGCTAATTCAGTTTTTTAAATGCACTCTATGGACCAATGAGAAGGGAATAACAACCCACTCCAGTATTCTTGTGAGCCTGGGAAATACCATGGACATAGGAGCCTGGTGGGCTATAGTCCACGGGGTCACAAAGAGTTAGACGTGACTTAGCAACCAAACAACAAGAACACGGACCAAAGAACCTTGCCTGTGACCTTTTGTTTTCTTTTTTTCCAAATTCCTTCTCCCCCATCTCCTTCCCCATGTGTGATCTCCATATTCTTGGAGGGGTATTATTCTGTGTATACTAAGGAAACCAACTTATAGAGTGGTGGGGTGATTTGCTGAAGTTCCCAGAGCTGGTGGGCAGAGGAACCAAAAATTGCAACTAGGTCTGTGTTAAAAGGGGTTTACTTTATTTTCTTGGGCTCCAAAATCACTGCAGATGGTGACTGCAATCATGAAATTAGAAGACGTTTGCTCCTTTGAAGGAAAGCTATGACAAACCTAGACAGCATATTAAAAAGCAGAGATGTTACTTTACTGACAAAGGTCCGTATAGTCAAAGCTATGGTTTTTCCAGTAGTCATGTATAGATATGAGAATTTGACCATAAAGAAAGCTCACTGCCAAAGAATTGATGCTTTTGAACTGTGGTGTTGGAGAAGACTCTTGAGAGTCCCTTGGACAGCAAGGAGATCAAGCAAGTCAATCCTAAAGGAAATCAGTCCTGAATATTCATTGGAAGGACTGATACTGAAACTGAAGGTCCAAAAATTTGGCTACCTGTTGCAAGAATTGACTTGTTGGAAAAGACCCTGATGCTGGGAAAGATTGAAGGCAGGAGGAGAAAGGGACGACAGAGGATGAGACGGTTGGATGGCATCACTGACTCAATGGACATGAGTTTGAGCAAGCTCCTGGAGTTGATGGTGGACAGGGAGGCCTGGCATGTTTCGGTCTGTAGTGTTGCGAAGAGTCGGACACGACTGAGTGCTTGAACTGAGTGACACTTCTTTCACTGTGCTGTTTGTACAGTGTATGCATTGCTTTAAAGTGTCAGGCATCTTGACTTTTATCATTTGCAGCCCATCCTCACCAAGCCAAGGATGGGTTCCATTGCAACTCTCTGAGCTGCTGTTTCCAGAGAGGAAGTGATGATCACTCCTCAAAATGGCTTCCCTGCTAAAACTGAGCTGTCATCTCCCAGAGAATTGACGTAAAAGAGACACTCAGCTGGGGATGAGGTACAGTCCTGAAGTAATGATGTCAGACCTCTGACTTTCCTATCAAGTGGATACTTATTCCTTTGTTCTTTAGATAGACAGATGATAGATAGAGAGATGGATAGATAGGTACAGATACAGAGTAGAAAGATAGATCTAAATAGATAGATTTCAAAATACAGAAGGTTCTAAAGACTAATACAGCTAAACCCTGTTTTCCTACTAAACAACTTAAGAAATAAAACATCACCAATTCAGGTGAAGCCCTACGTGCCTCTCTCTGACCAAATCTTTCAGATTTAGTCAGCAGAAAGTCAGTGTTTATCATTTCCATGCATCCTCCTCTTTCTGAGAGCCAAAGCCTATGTATGTTTTTAGGTTACACACATGTTTATGCAGATAATGGTACACATGTACACTCACACGTGTATACCATATATATACACATGTGTGCATGCACCCACACCCACTATAGAGTTTCCACTTTTCCTTACAGAAGATTCATGCTTCACTTTCTGCCTCAAGTCTTGTCTGGTCTCTTCAGTGAGCCTGTGGGGTTAGTGGGCAGATTGCATTACCCTCACTTTTTGGAGGAAAAATAAGGACTTCAAGAGGGGGTAGGAGATGGGCAGGAGCTCACAGATGGCACAACTAGACTTGTACCTGGGCTTCCTCTGCCTAGCTCTAGGGCATCCCCCAACTCTAGCACCCACAGCAGGGTCTCTGCCTTGCCCTGGGTCACTTAGTCACAGGCAAAGTTGGACGAGTCCGCACAGAAAAGTCATTTCTCCACCAACTGAAAATAGCAAACCTCAGTTGAAATTTGTCTTTCCAATTTATGTAGTACATTCGTTTTCCCTTTGAACTCCTCTCATTAATCGATAATGTTCCCTGCCCAATCAGTTCCTTTGATTACTCCCTTTTTTAAACCTTAGAGCTGGGAGCTGGATGAGTTGCATTAAGTTATGACTTATTTAGGAAATTGATATTGGCATTTGCTACACAACTTGCCTTTCTTCAGTGAGTTTGCTTTGCTCTAATTCTCTGTGAGAAGCTCCAACTGTAAAAGAGATACAGGCTAATTAAAAATTGGAAGCTGGTAAATTTCACCTTGGGCAGCTCGTCTGTGCTTTTGGCAGGAATTGATGCAATTATTGATCAAATAAAATTGTCATCCAAAAGAACATATCTTTTTTTGCTTTAAAAGCGAAAGCAGCGAGATATTTATTATTGAAATCAAGGTTTTACCAAAGATGCAGTAATGACAGATAAAAACCAAGTAGGCTTTTGTCAAAATGAGTTACATATATTTTAAAATTTAAATGCTATTAGATTTCTTTAAGTGAAAGAATAGATTGGGCTTCTAATTTATTGTTGGGCTAAAAAGCACCATACTGGGCCCACCATAATTACTCAGTAAATGCTTGTCAAGTTGAACTGAATTGAAAAGACCTCAAGACACAATTACCCTTAACCAGCCTTTTAAGATAACAGAAATTGTAGGCCTATTCCTCCTATATAATATTAATGGAGTCCTAAAGAAAATACGAGTGATTTTTTTCCTAAGAAAATCACATTATTTATTCACTGCAGGGGTCTGTGGGGATCAAGTTATCAAATCAGGGGTACGTGTTACCAACTGTGGATTTCTTACCTCAGGAGTCACTTTGCCTTGGCTGCACCTGCCTCAGTGCAGGCGGACCTGCACACTTTCTGTGCAAAGACAGGCTCCAGCAGCACAAGTCCTCTTGAAGCCAGTGCAAGCTCAGTTCAGTTCAGTTCAGTTGCTCAGTTGTGTCCAACTCTTTGCTACCCCATGAATCGCAGCACACCAGGCCTCCCAGTCCATCACCAACTCCCAGAGTTCACTCAAACTCATGTCCATC
>NW_011494956.1:10682980-10688547 GCF_000754665.1 Bison bison bison | reverse complement strand
TTCAGTTCAGTTGCTCAGTTGTGTCCAACTCTTTGCTACCCCATGAATCGCAGCACACCAGGCCTCCCAGTCCATCACCAACTCCCAGAGTTCACTCAAACTCATGTCCATCGAGTCGGTGATACCATCCAGCCATCTCAGCCTCTGTCGTCCCCTTCTCCTCCTGCCCTCAATTGCTCCCAGCATCAGAGTGTTTTCCCATGAATCAACTCTTCGCATGAGGTGGCCAAAGTATTAGAGTTTCAGCTTTAGCATCAGTCCTTCCAATGAACACCCAGGACTGATCTCCTTTAAACCTCTGCCCAAAATAGTTCATGCCAAAGGCTTTGTTCTCCAGTAAGCTGCAGGTCCCATTTCTCAGTGTAGAGATACCTCTGTCAAAAGCCTATGTTTGCTGGGCTGGTGGCAGAACCTGTCACCAGCCACCACCTCAGCTGGCTCAGGCTGACATCCAGGACAGAGGGATGGACAGAGCTGGGGACCAGCAGAAGGTGAAGGCAGGACGAGCTTTGTCCTCGAAGCTGCCAATCCTGACAGGCCACCCCCACCTCCCTCCTTTCCTGGAGAAAGCCGAGTGAGACAAAGGTTTGCTGATTCCAGGTGACAAGATGGGGGCTGAATGGAGTGCAAGAGGGAAGGGAAGAAAAGTCCATACAAAGGAACACCCTCCAGATGGTCACCACTGTGTGCAAACTGGAGCCCAGGGATACTTCTGTGATATTGAGTATGTTCTCATATTGTCCAGTATTGCATCCACTAGCACATGTAACTGGTGAGCACCTGAAATCTGGCCCATGAGATTGAGAAACGGACTTTTTAAACTTTTATTTCTTTTATTTAATTTTTATTATTGATTATGTGGTGGCTCAGTGGTAAAGAATCTGCCTGCCAACACAGGAACCCCTCCACTGCCCGCCCAGCACTACTGCTCCATCAGAAGAGCCGGAGGTACAAAGGAGGGGCTCTGGCCAGTGTAGCTGAGGCAGGAGCTGCTTGAGGCTATTTACAACAGACCGATGGACTATAGACTGCCAGGCTCCTCTGTCCATGGAATTCTCCAGGCAAGAATACTGAAGTGGGTTGCCATTCCCTTCTCCAGGGGATCTTCCTGACCCAGGGATCAAACTTGGATCTCCTGCATTGTAGGCAGATTCTTTACCATCTGAGCCACAAAGGAAACCCAGTAACTACAGCAGCAGTTTTCAAATCAGCTCGAGCACCAGGAGCTCCAGGAAGGCTTGTTAAAACAGATTGCTGGTGGCCAGCCTGGGGGCTTCTGATACCCATGCTGCTGGCCAGGTGACCACATTACCAGATTCCTGGGCTCAAGTCAAAGGTGGACCAGAGTTGAAACTGAGGTGACCAGCCACCCGATTGGCCTGGCACCACGAACATGAGACTTTTAGTGTTCAAATCAGAACAGTCCTAGAGAAGCCAGACAGGGTGATAACCCTCACTGGAGGTGTCTTGGCACTTGGCCACCTGTTCCTCAGTGACTTTGCCAAGTGGGAAGTTTAAACCCAGTCCTGCTTGCCTCTCAGGGCAGCTGTGGTGTGTGATGCCTGGGAAATTATAGCATTGGGCTTTAAGATATGCTGCTTCTCCAATGCAGAGCATGCAGGGAGCCTCTAGAGCAAGAGACTTGATCTGATCCCCAGCCTGTGAGCAGCATCCAGAAGTGTAGCCCTGGCAAAGAAATGAGCCCCACTGTCTAGGTCCTGATTCTCCTGGGTAAGGCTGGGAGCCTGTGGGATGAGCTAGAAGAGGGAGCTCTGCTCGGAGCCTTTGATTCCCACCTGGTGGTAGGTTTATTTCCTTATTAGGTGTGATGTTTTCAAGGGGAGACTCTCTGGACCGTTCCTCCTTCCAAATCAATTAAATATTAATTGTCATCTCTGTTCAGTCCTGTATAGATGTTTGATTGGAAGGGGGTGAAGAGGATCAGCAAAGCTTGCTCCCTGCTCTAGGATGTCCCTTACCAATTGACAAGGAAAGAATGGTTTGAAGACACCCATTCCCAGTTCCAAATCACAGACAGACAGATGTATGCACCACCTCTCCCTCTTATTCTATATTCTGTATACCCTTGGGCCTGATGGAGCGTTTGTCTGCCTCTCTGCCCAGCCATAGACTGTGAGCACCATGAGGGCAGGGACCATCTTACCTCTCTCCCAGATTCCCAGGCTCAGCTCAGAGCCTAACAGGGAGCTGCCAGTTGGAGGCTGTTTGCTGGAGGAAGGAGAAGCCTGCTCCTCTGTACATGTTCAACCAGAAGAGGGACTGAATGGTAGCCAGGGAGGCTGTAGGGGCCAGGAAGAGGTGAGGCAGGCCCTGGAGCATCGGGAAGGGTAGGGTTTTTAGAGGCAAGCGGGTGAGAGACTGCCCTTCGCTGTTAAACAGCATCATCAGGGCACAGACACTGGAGAGACCCTAGAAAGTATGGGTGACATGGAGGGGCCCAGCCTGGCTGGAGTGAGGGATCAGACTGGTCAGCAGAGTGGAAAGAGATTGGCCCAATCCAAGGAGCAGATAATGAAGGGCCTTAAGAGCCCAGCTGAGAAGTGGGCTGTTATATCATGTATTCAACTGGAATATAATAGTAAGCAAAGTTTTCTGAGAATTAAGAACAATACGATCTTTCTGACTTTCTGATTTTTCCAGGATGTTGTGTGATTTGTTAAGGTGGCCTTAGTAGCTAAATAGTACAGTTAATGAAACATTACTCAGCAGGACAAAGCAGTGAATTGATTTTTAATATTTACTGATTTAGTTGGCCATGTCAGGTCTTAGCTGTAGCACTTGTAATCTTCGCTGTGTCACGCAGGGTCTTTCACTGTGACACACGGACTTTCTAGTTCTATCTCAGGCTCAGCAGGTGTAGTGTGTGGGCTTGGGCTCAGTAGTGGCAGCCCATGAGCTTAGTTGCTACACAGCATGTGGGATCTTAGTTCTCCAACCAGGGATCGAACCTGCATCCCTTGCATGCAAGGGGGATTCTTAACCACTGGACCACACGGAAGTCTCCAACACAGGTCTATCTGATCTCCAGATCACTATGCCATGTACTGTATCTGTGCCTCTCAAACTGATTCTCCATCTGAAAGCTTCCCCAGTGCTCAGGAGGAGAGGGATGAACTGATGAATCAAACAGCGCTTCCAAAACCTCTGAGGACACTGCATCTCATCTTTCAGAATGGGTTTGGTTTGGGGGTGGGGGAATCTTACATAATGATTATCACAGTGATTTTAGCTCAAATTTTTAACCCAACCACTGATTGCTAGTCATTTCCTCTTCTAAATAGACAAGGCATAGCCTTCATGTGAAAAGCAATCATCATAACAGAAACAAAGAGAGTCAGAGATGGGTGTGGGCCATTTTCATTTCAGATATAACCCCACTGTAATCTTTGCATGATTAATCATGAACGTGTATCATATAAAAATAGAAGTGAAATGTGGAGGAAAGTGAGAAAGGGGAGTAGAAAGAAATGCAGAAGGAAGAAGGAAGGAGGGAGAGAGAAGAGGAGGAAGAGATGGAGGAAGAGTTCTCTACTTGGGGACGTACGTCTAGATCAGTGCATAGTCAACTCATTCTGGCCCTTCTGCTCTCACCCAAGATGCTTGGCACTAAGAAGTGATGATCACACCAACTCCCTTGGATCCTCAGAGACCCAGGTCTGTGAAGAAAAATTCCATTGTAATCACGGAACACCATTTCCTGGATGCTTAGGGAAGAGTCTTCAATGGTGCCTAAGAAAAAAATGCAGCTGATTGGGACCCTTTGATTCCCTGAGTTTTTTTTTTTTTTTTTCGTGGCATTCAGCCTCCTCAGTCCAGGACATAATTTCTGAGGTTTGTATATTGGATTGAGGAAATGCTGATCGATTGTTTTGATTTTCTTTCTCACTGTGCTCCAGTTAGCAGCCCGTGCTTACACCAACACCACTAACTAATTTGTGCTTACAATGCCATCACTGATGCCGTGGAAGGTCCCATTAGCACCTTCTGAGGGATTTACATGAAAATGACTGTGAACCAGACTTGGACACTAATGAATTAATCTATTAGTGAGGAAACCCCAATCTCTTCTGAGCAGGTAGGAGCATTCTCCACAGCCCCCTGAATGAGCTGGATTTTTTCCATCCATCCTTCATACCCACCTCCCCCAACCCTGACAGCCTCCCCAGACCCTTCTCCTCCCCAACCCTGTTCTTCCTCACTTGGGTCAGTGCTGCTGCTACTGCATTACTGCCCTGCGCACACTGTGCTGAAGTCCTCTGGAATCTCCACTGGTTGCTTCTTGAGAAAGACCATAGTTACTTCCTTTGTATCCACAGGACCCAAGGAAAAGTAGCCCCAAGATAGTCAGTATGAGTGTTTACTGTGGGCCAGGTAGGTCGCAAGGATTTTACCTGTATCCAGTCCTCTAATCTTCAGAATTCTATGAGATGAGTTGTAGTATTATTACTTTATACATAGTATTGTGTATATGGAGCTTCCCAGGTGGCTCAGTGGTAAAGAATCCGCCTGCCAAGCAGGAGACACAGATTCAATCCCTGGGTCAGGAATATCCCCTGGAGAAGCAAATGACAGCCCATTCCAGTATTCTTGCTGGAGAATTCCCGTGGGACAGAGGAGCCTGGCAGGCTACAGTCCATGGGGTTGTAAAGAGTTGGACACGACTGAGCGACTAAACAGCAGCACAGATATAGTGGCAGGTGAACTGAGGCACAGAACAATTCAGTTACTTGTCGAGAGTCACACAGCTAGGAAACAGAGGTGCTGGGGTCCAAACCCAGGGAGTCTTCTATAGAATCCATTTTCAAAAAGTTTGTTGGCATACCTTGACTTGTATTTTTAGAAACTGAGATCTTTTTTTCAGGTACATATTAATAGTTAATATCTGGACCAAAAACTTAAGCTGAAGGAATGGCACCTATGGGTTCCATAACCTAATTCTATAGCTCAGTCCCAGCTGTGGCCAACCAGACCTCTATCCTGTTTCAGGCCCTTTCCTCATGGTCTTCAGAGTCAAGGTCAAACACTTGAGTAAACCTGTACCCTCTCTTCAATGACTGGCACATCATAAGTGACTTAATTGACATTTGTTGAATGAATGAATGAAGAAAGGAGCACATGCATGCACCAAAACATATACCCATATAAGGACAGAATTTAGCAATTGTTGACTTTCTAAAATCAGTGCAGTTCAGTTCAGTTCAGTTGCTCAGTTGTGTCCAACTCTTTGCGACCCCATGAATCGCAGCATGCCAGGCCTCCCTGTCCATCACCAACTCCTGGAGTTCACTCAGACTCACGTCCATCGAGTCAGTGATGCCATCCAGCCCATCTTATCCTCTGTCGTCCCCTTCTCCTCCTGCCCCCAATCCCTCCCAGCATCAGAGTCTTTTCCAATGAGTCAACTCTTCGCATGAGGTGGCCAAAGTACTGGAGTTTCAGCTTTAACATCATTCCTTCCAAAGAAATCCCAGGGCTGATCTCCTTCAGAATGGACTGATTGGATTTCCTTGCAGTCCAAGGGACTCTCAAGAGTCTTCTCCAACACC
>NW_011494956.1:10656513-10682880 GCF_000754665.1 Bison bison bison | reverse complement strand
AGTTCAGTTCAGTTGCTCAGTTGTGTCCAACTCTTTGCGACCCCATGAATCGCAGCATGCCAGGCCTCCCTGTCCATCACCAACTCCTGGAAGTTCACTCAGACTCACGTCCATCGAGTCTAGTGATGCCATCCAGCCATCTTATCCTCTGTCGTCCCCTTCTCCTCCTGCCCCTAATCCCTCCCAGCATCAGAGTCTTTTCCAATGAGTCAACTCTTCGCATGAGGTGGCCAAAGTACTGGAAAACACAGCCCCACTAACTTGCTCTTGAACTAAAAATATAACCCTGTCAATAGTCTCAATATGTGTTTCTTACACATCAGACAAGATTTAAGGATCTAAAGCATAGGATTTTATCAGGATCTCATATATGCTAAATGATGACAAATTTTCATATTGAGTCAGGCAAAATTGTGTTTTCAGGTGGAAACAGGGCTTGAGAGGCATGTAAAGTAGTCTCTGAAGCCTCTTTGACCAGACTACTAGATGCTGAACAGACATTTTTAAGGCTTTTAAAACCAGACTTTATGTAAAAGGTGGAGAAATAAAGATCAAAAGTCCCTTTAGTGCTCTAATTTTGCTAATAGGCATCAGAAAAGACTTTCATTATCTTTTTGCATGTTTAAGATAATGAAGGATTCTGGAATTGGCTACAAACTCCCATTTTATGAATTTTTTTGAGCCTGGTTTGGTGTGGGGTTGAGTTCATCTTGCAGTCATTTACAGAGCCATTCCCATGAGTCAGGCACTGCAGTCAGTCCTGGGTGGGGATTGAGGGTGGGGGTGGGGGTGGGGGTTGGGGAGCTGGTCATAGAGTGAGCTTTAGAGGCAGCCAAGAGAACAGAGTCCTGCCCTCAGGGAGCTTCCTGTCACTGGGAGGGAGCATTAATATAGCAGGAGGAGACTACAAGGTGTCTCTCTGGAGAGTGTTCTTTGGTGTAGACACAGAAGACCCAGTTCAGTCCTCTCAGAGGGGTGGTCTTCCAGGTGAGGTTGAGGGACACGTGGAGAGATTGTTGCAAATGAAGAGAAAAAGAAGAAAAGAAAGGGGCATCCCCATGTCTTTTGAGAAATTCATGGTCCACTGGGGAAGACAGACCCTGATGCAACCAACCATAGTGCAATGGACAGATAACACAGGGAAGGTTCTTCCCTGATTGAGATTCTGGCAGGGTTCTGGCTTCCTGGCTCCCCTTCTACTTGAGAGTGTGATATGGATAATGCAATGTGTAGTCATAAGGAGTCTGATTCACACTTCCTCCCCTGTCATCAAACCACCTTTAGCCTCTACTCCTCTAGCTGATGACCCCCACCCCATACCTTACTGTGAAATAGAAGCCATTGGAAGATAGCTTCCACATTTTCCTACCCTTCAATGGAGGCAAGTCCCTCCTCCTCTTGGGGTCATTCCATCACCTGACCTGCAAGGATACCCTTTTTCATACCTGTCAGTAAGGTACCACTACCATCAGCATACAAACAGGCTCAAGTATCTGATATTAAAGGAAAAAATTAAATCCTTCTTTTTTCTTCACCTTCAGCTACATCCAAAGATCTCTGCTACCCTCCCCAGGAAAGTACTGCTCATTTCTCTGCACCCCAGTTTCCTCATCTGTAAAAAGAGGCTATCATAATCATCCCAAAGGGTCACAAACATTAAATCAGTAAATCCACATGAAGTATATAGAAAGGGCCCAGCCTGGGATGAGCTTTCACTGTTAACAGTTATTAATCTCCAACAAGTTGCCTGTACTAATTTATTGACCTCTTCATTTTATTAGTCTTCACTCCCCTCCCATCCGCCCTCCCCTCCTAATGTGCAGCTGAAGTCGCTTTTGTCAAGGTCACCAGTAGATGAGGTGAAGCTCAATCATATGACCACCCCCTGTCTGCTCCCTGTTGGACCCCACATTATTCCACAATGCCTACTGCTCTCTCCTGCTGGAAACACTTCTCCCTTGGACTTTGGGACTCCATGGCTCTGCTGGAAGCTCTTGCTCCTTGCTTTGCTGCCTCCTTTCACTAGGTAGACAAACATTTGAGTCTTTGACATACTGTTTTGACCTGTCCACCCTCTCCAGGTCATACCTCTCATGAACTCTAGATCCACATAGTCCCCTGCTCACTGGTCTCTGCTCCTCTGTGTCCCAGTCACCTTGAATCCCCTGTCAAAAGCAGAGCTCTGCCGGCCCCCTGCCTCAGACAGTCATCCCTCCATCCTCTCCATCTCAAACACAAGCTCCAGCCACTCAGACTCACAGCCATGGCCGAGTCCTCCATGCCCATCCACATCCATGGCCACATCGACCCCACTGGGAGGACCCCATGAACCTCCCCACTGGTCTCTCTGCTCTAGTGCTTGTCCCTCCTCAGTACATCCTTCTTTCAAAGCTGGGGGGTGGGGGGGTTGTCTTCTTAAAGCAAATTCCAGATCATGTTTCTCTCTTGTTTAGTTCAACTCAAAGACTTTCCAGTGCCCTGAAGATAAAAACCATCCCTTCTCCTACGGCCTGCAAAGCCCCCAGGGACTGCCAGAGTCCTGCCTCCCATGCCCTTCTCCTGCTGATTTTGCCCTCACTCAGAACACTCAGGCCCCGTGGCCTCTCTCTGTCCCTCCAACATGGGGTCTTTGGCCTTGCTGCTGCCTCCCCGGGATGCTGTTTCTCTGTTTCGTCAGCTCTCAGCTGCTTCCTTCCTGTATGAGCATCTTAGCCCAAATATCTCTTCCTCAGTTAAGCCTTCTAGGTGATACACCTAGTTAGCTGTGCCATTGATGTTCATTTCTTTTCTATATGCCCTACTAAAATACAGCCCCACACACAACATGAAGAACAATATCTGCGTTGAACACAGCTGTGTCCTGAGCATCTTACATCACGCTGGCTATGCACTAACTCCTTCACATGTCTTTTTAAGAATAAACCAATTAACAACCCTGCCCACCTGCTACAGCATCTGTCTCAACTTACCCCAGCATTCCCGAGTGCTGATTAGAACAAGTGCTACACAGAAAAGAGAGTCATACAGGATGCAGAGTCCAAAGACTTGGGTGTACAGTATAAATTCATTCCCCAACCTTTATTAGTCAAGTGACATTAAGCAAGTTACTTAACCTCTCTCAGGTTCAATTTCATCATCTGCCAAATGAAGGTGAGGATAACGATATATCACTCGCAGTTTTGCTGACAGAGCTGCACATGGTAAGCTGTGCGACTATGCTTTATACAATTATAGGCTACTTTCAGTGCTGAGTATTTCAACTAGTAACAGAGCTTGCAGGTAGCTATTGTTATTTTCATTTTTAGCTGATGGGGAAGGAGGGACATGAGTCTGGGGACTGATTTTCATCCCCACCCACAATGTGTGAGTGTATCAAACCCTATCATCAATGAGCTTTCGTTTTCTCTCTCCTTCCCTCATTCTCTCTGAAACTTCATATCAACACATAGCTTTATATGTATGATTTTGCCAGTTTTCTAGAAAAACAATATACCTTGTTTTTCTTTATATTTATTTTGTCATAAGCAAAGATGTACATATGTCTATTGACTGTTTATAGTTCTACTATAAATTGCCTATTTCTTTTCTTTGTCCATTTAGGGAGAAGGATACTGAACATTTCTTTATGAATTTGGAATCAGTTTGTATATTAGGATTTTAGCATTTTATCAATCACATATGTTAAAATATTTCCCCTATCTTTTAAATTTATCCTTTAACTTTGTTTAGCATAGTTGTTCCTTTACAGAAAGAGTTGCAAAAAAATTATAAAAGGATTTACCCTTGTTTTTGTCCAATATTTAGGTACTTGTGTTATTTCCATATAAATCTTTGATATATCTGAAATTTATTTTGGTTTGAAAAGTGATATAAAGATCTGGCTTTTTTGGCCACACTATGTGATATCTGTGAGATTTTATTTTATTTTTTTACACCTCTATACATACTCATTTATTTTTTAAAAAGAAACATGGGAAAGATAAACTAGCAATTAATGAAAATAATTACCTAAAGGAGTTGGTTCAGAATGGGGTGGAACCATAGGCATGAAAGCTAGGCTAAACTGAGTATATTTTTTATGTAGTTTTGGACTGTAGCCCACTAGGCTCCTCTGTGGAATTCCTCCATGGAATTCTCCAGGCAAGAATACTGGAGGGGGTAACCATTCCCTTCTCCAGGGGATTTTTCAAACCCAGGAATCAAACCTGGGTCTCCAGCATTTCAGGCAGATTCTTTGCCATCTGAGCCATCAAGTCAGTTCAGCTTAGTTCAGTTACTCAGTCGTGTCTGACTCTTTGAGACCCCATGTATTGCAGCACACAAGGCCTTCCTATCCATCACCAACTCCTGGAATTTGCTAAAACTCGTGTCCATTGGGTCAGTGATGCCATCCAACCATCTCATCCTCTGTCATCCCGCTTCTCCTCCCACCTTCAGTGTTTCCCAGCATCAGGGTCTTTCCCAATGAGTCAGTTCCTTGCACTAGGTAGCCAAGGTATTGGAGCTTCAGGTTCAGCATCAGTCCTTCCAATTAATATTCAGGACTGATTTCCTTTAGAATTAACTGGTTTGATCTCCTTGCAGTCCAAGGGACTCTCAAGAGTCTTCTCCAACACAACAGTTCAAAAGCACCAATTCTTCAGCGCTCAGCTTTCTTTATGGTCCAGCTCTCACATCCATACATGACTACTGGAAAAACAATAGCTTTGACCAGATGGACCTTTGTGGGCAAAATAATGTCTCTGCTTTTTAATAAGCTATCTAGATTGGTCATAGCCTTTCTTCCAAGGAGCAAGTGTCTTTTAATTTCATGGCTGCAGTCACTGTCCGCAGTGATTTTGGAGCCCACGAAAATAAAGTCTGTCACTGTTTCCATTGTTTCCCTATATATTTGCCATGAAGTGATGGGACCAGATGCCATGATCTTAGTTTTTTGAATGTTGAGTTTTAAGCCCGCTTTTTCACTCTCCTCTTTCATTTTCATCAAGAGGCGCTTGAGTTCTCTTTCTGCCATAAGGGTGGTGTCATCCATGTATCTGAGGTTATTGATATTTCTCCTGGCAATCTTGATTTCATCTTGTGCTTCATCCAGTCCAGCATTTCGCATGATGTACTCTGCATATAAGTTAAATAAACAGGATGACAATATATAGCCTTGCTGCTGCTGCTGCTAAGTTGCTTCAGTCGTGTCCAACTCTGCGTGACCCCATAGACGGCAGCCCACAAGGCTCCCCTGTCCCTGGGATTCTCCAGGCAAGAACACTGGAGTGGGTTGCCATTTCATTCTCCAATGCATGAAAGTGAAAAGTGAAAGTGAAGTCGCTCAGTCATGTCTGACTCTTAGCGACCCCATGGATTGCAGCCTACCAGGCTTCTCCGTCCATGGGATTTTCCAGGCAAGAGTACTGGAGTGGGGTGCCATTGCCTTCTCCAATATAGCCTTGACATCCTGCTTTCCCAATTTGGAATTAATCCTTTGTTCCATGTCCAGTTCTAACTGTTGCTTCTTGATCTGCACACAGATTCCTCAGGAGGCAGTTAAGGTGGTCTGGTATTCCCATCTCTTAAAGAATTTTCCACAGTTTGTTGTGATCCACATAGTCAATGGCTTTGGCATAGTCAGTAGAGCAGAAGTAGATGTTTTGCTGGAACTCTCTTGCTTTTTCGATAATCCAGCAGATGTTGGCAATTTGATCTCTGGTTCCTCTGCCTTTTCTAAATCTGGCTTGAACATCTGGAAATTCTTGGTTCATGTACTGTCAAAGGCAGAGCTGAGGGGTATCCTTGGACAGGACCCCACATGCTCTTTGTTTTCTGGACCTCTTTACATTCTTTAAAAATTATTGAGGACCACGAATCACTTATTTATGTAGGTTCTATTTATTAGCACTTACATTATTAGAATGAAAATTGACCTATTTTAGTTATACTTATTTATTCATTCCCAGTGGCTCAATGGTAAAGATTCTGCCTACAATGCAGGAGATGCAGGAGACATGGGTTTGATCTCTGGGTTGGGAAGATCCCTTGAAGGAGGAATTGGCAACCAATGCCAATATCCTTGCCTGGAGAATCCCACAGACAGAGGAGCCCTTGGGGTCCGAAAGAGTTGGACATGACTGGGCAACTGAGCATATTTATTCATTCATCAATAATCAACCCATTAGATGTGAACATAATTAACATCTTTCCTGAAAACTAACTATATGATCCCAAACAAAGTGAATTCAGTGAGAAGAGTGGCATTGATTTTGATTTAGCTGATGGTGAATCTATTTAAGATCTAGCTTAGTAGAAGGCAGCAGAATTCTCACTGCTGCTTTTCTATTTGATGTGTTATAATATTATATCTTGTGTAGCTTTTGTAAAGGGGCTTCCCTGGTGGCTCAGATGGTAAAGCGTCTGCCTACAATGCCCTGGGTTCCATCCCTGGGTCGGGAATTTCCCCTGGAGAAGGCAATGGCACCCCACTCCAGTACTCTTACCTGGAAACGGAGGAGCCTGGTAGGCTACAGTCCATGGGGTCACAAAGAGTTGGACACAATACTGTATATTCATGAGTTACAAAAAGTAAAAAAGACAAAAACATCTTCATGAAATTATGAAAACAGTTTTGAATTCACGGGTTCTTCCTCCAAGGGGCCACAGGCAAACCTAGGGCCCTGGATTGCACTTGGAGAATTTCTCTTTTGGAGACAAGAAGGTCAAGGATGTGGGACTGGCTAACTTGCTAGGTGTTGGACTTCTTTTCTGCAAGCAGGGGACCTACTCCTTTTCCTGGAGGATACCCCCTATCCTCTGGCCTACGGGATAAATGGGGAATGTATAGATACAGTCCCAGTACAGAGGTGGAATTTCCTGCAACTCTTATAGGGGTTGTTTTGGCATAGAGCCTTTGCTTTCAGTGTTCTCAGATTCCTGCAAAAGAGGTCTGTTTTAAAAGCAAATACAAAAAAAAAAAAAGCAAATACATTTTTAAGAAGGAATATGTGAAAATACTTCGTGCGTGGACTGGCCTTTGTTTTCCATCAACAACAGAGTTTCTATGCTATTATAGAGAACAGCATTAACGTTTATTTGATTAAAAAGCCAGTAGGCCCACATCTTAATATTTGGAACATTGTGATCATTTAAGGCTTGGTTGGTTTTTGCTAGCTTTTGTAGTTTGTTTTTTTTTTCCTCTCTGAAAGCAAAAAGAGAAAAAGACTCCCATACTTACAGCCATGACTCTTATTGCAAGGCTGTGTGAGCTGTCAGAAGGCCCCTGACATTGGAGACCACTTGTTAGCTGTGCTGACATACGGGGGCCATATTTATAAGCTACATAATTGAATAAAGATGAGTTTAGAGATGGAAAAAAAGAACGCCAGTGAAAATGGTGAATAACTGTATTCATTTGGCTCCCTTGGGATTGGGCTTGTTTTCTGCTTCCTTGCTATTAATGAAAAGAAATCCAATTTGTTCTACATGGTGAGGTTTGTAATTTAGATGCTTATTAATTCTGGCTTCGCATAGGAGCTCTTTGAAAAATATGGTCTTCAAAGCATTTACCCTCAAAGGCCAACAAACCTTCACTGAAAACAAGCCAAACACGTGTGGCTAAAATGTTTTCTGTGTTTAACACAAACTTCTGGAGTACCTGCCATGTGAAAAACCCTGGTCTAGGTGTTGGGGTGGTTGCAGATCTAGGTGTTGAGGTGGTCATAGATATAGAAAGAGTGCCCCACAGTCCAGATGGGGGGTGAGGCAGGGGTACAGAGCAGACAAGGGAAGGTTCCTCTTCGGGAGGCTGGGTGGTGGGGTGGGGTGGGATTGGTGACTTAAGGGAGGATGGTTTGGGCCCAGTGTGGAACCAGGAGGGCTAAGGTGCCAAATGAGGATGCCAGCATTCTGGCATGGGCCAAGGGTGTGCCTGCCTTAATGAGGCTGTCAGTCTCAGAAGTGACATAGGATTGTAATTCCTTGGCTGCTGCTGAGTCCCCAGCCTTTGTCCAGGCCTGTGAGGCACACAGCAGGAGAGGCTGAAGCAAGAGGAAGGTCTCTATCATAAAACAGTATGTGATCTTGTTGAGGCTACTGAAGAGCACAGGGAACACGAGGACAGGAAAGCCTGGGGCCTTCTTGGATGAATTCAGGCCTCAGGTAGGCAGTTTATGCTCTAAGTGTTCATAAGAGGAAACAAGAGTGTGATCATGCATAGGACTTCCCAGTGGCTAAGACTCTGTGCTCCCAGTACAGAGGCCCTGATTCAATCCCTGGTCAGGGGATTAGATCCCACACACCATGGCTAGGTCCAGGTACAGACAAATAAATAAATAAAAATAAATGAATATTTTTTAAAAAGTGTGAGTGTGTATGAGTTCAGCCATTCATATGGCAGTATTTCTTGAGTGCATGCGTGTGGCGTGCTAAGTCGCTTCAGTTGTATCCAACTCTCTGAGACCCAGTGGACTGTAGCCTGCCAGGCTCCTCTGTCCATGGCATTCTCCAGGCAAGAGTACTGGAGTTGGTTGCCATGCCCTCCTCCAGGGGATCTTCCCAACCCAGGGATTGAACCCAGGTCTCTTATGTCTCCTTCATTCACAGGGGAGTTCTTTACCACTAGCTCTTGAGTGCATAGTTGGTGCCCAGCCTACCGCTAGGCTTGGGGAACCAGAAGAGATTACCTGTGCTCCACCTTCTTCAGGGACAGACATCTTCTTCTCCTATGTGCCTAGGAGGATGCTGGGTAAACAGTAGGTGTTCAATTAGTATTTCACTGACCTCAATCCAAAAGAAAGGTCAGGCTCCGGTCTCAGCTATCCCATTGCCCAACCTCGCCATCTTTAACAAGTCATTTAGCTCCTTTGGACAATTTTCCATTTATAAAAGAAGGATAATCTCTATAAACAATCCTTCCAGGATTTTTCCCACGTGTAAGATTAATAACATCCTCCAAGCATAGAGCTTCCTGCAGCTTACAAAATGCGCTCACTTCCAAATTTTTTTTATAATGGCATAAATTTGTGGTTTAAAAAAATTTTTTTTTCTGAGAATAAGCACTTACTTATTTATTTATTTTGGCTATAAGCCACACAGCTTATAGGATCCTAGTTCCCCAGCTAGGAATTGAACCTGGGCCCCTGCAATGGAAGCACAGAATCCTAACCATTGGACTGCCAGGGAATCACCTTGCAAATTTTAGAGTGAATCGAGTTGAATGACAATTGGTGCAGACAAGGTAGGTGTCCAGGGATCTCTGCAAAAGCCATCAGAGCAAACTCGAGCCTGAAGGGACCGTTCAGTGTCCCAGCCTGGCCCTGGGTCATTGTAACCTGTAACTATCTTACAATGGCCCTGGGCCATATTTAGAACATATCTTCAATGTTCCAAAGGAGGGAACACTGACCTGTGTGCTAGAAGTGTCAGCCGTCTCTGGCTGGATGTGTGGGGAGACCAGCCACCATGAAGACCCCCACGCTGGCCTTACATGAGGTCACTGTCACAGGGCAGGGCTTGTGGCCCTGGCACTGAGAATCCACAATCTGAAGGAAAATAAAGTCCACAGCAGTGCATGCTACTCTTTCTCTTTGATTTTAAATGAGTTACTTCTTTCTCTGAGTTTCCTTTTCTTTATCTTTGAAATGATCAGAAACGCTCCTCATTAGGGGAATTGTGTGGACTAAATGGCCAATATATGTAAAATTCAGAAAAGGATATATGCAAACTAAGTGGTTACCTTGGAAATTGACAGTGAGAAGATTAAATGGCTCCCGACTGTAACTACATAAAACTTCAATTTTCTTTGAATTTTCTGATAACTGTGGCCAACCTCAAAGCCCTTCATGCTTCTTCCTTCATCCCTAATAATCTTCCAAAATGCCAAGTTCAGTTCCAAACGGAGTCCTTTGCTGACGGTGGGACTCTGACTTGAGCTGCAGTTGAGTCTGGCTGCTACCACTGGCTCTATGTGGCCATGGTGATGGAGACAGAGGATGCCTCGAATCTCCTTGAGCCAGCGCAGGGGTAGGGGATGGTAGTGGGTGGCGTGGGAAGAAAGCCAACTTTGCATCCCGGCAGACCCAGGTCCTCATCCCAAACCCACCACGTGGTAGCTGTGTCATCTATGTATGCGGGCAAGAGGCTAACCTCCCTGTTTCCTCAGGTAAGAAGAACTGGCAATGTTCTATTCATGCCTATTGTTACAAATCCAAGGGAAAATTATCTCTATCAAGTGCCTGGTGCCCCACATTGTGTGCAATGCTCCCTCCCTCCCCATTTCTGATGCCGATCAAGGGGCAGCCTCTGTTCTGTGCTGAGAGCCCTATAGACAGATCCAAGCTGTCATCACAAAAACCAGGGTCAGAAGGGGCTTCATGTGTATAGTAATAGCTTGTTACACTCATTTCCAACAGGAGTTGAATTAGAAATCACATCTCTTATTACTTACAGAAACCTGAAACAGGTTTATTTTTTAAACTTTTTATTTTATATTGGAGTGTAGTCAATTAACAATGTTGTGATAGTTTCGGGTGGACAGCAAAGTGACCCAGCCATACATATACAGGTATCCATTTTCCCCCAAACTCCCCTCCCATCCCAGCTGCCACATAACTTTGAGCAGAGTTCCCTGTGCTATGCAGTAAGTCCTTGTTGGTTATCCATTTTAAATACAGCAGTGTGTGTGTACATGTCCATCCAAAACTCCATAACTACCCCTTCTCCATATCCTTCCCCACCCCGGCAACCCTAGGTTCGTTCTCTAAGTCTGTGAGTCTGTTTTGGACACAGGTTCCTTTAAACTGTGTTGTCTCTAGAAAATATACAAGTAAAACCAACTCAACATTGTAAATCAACTATACTCCAAAAAAAATTATTTTAAATATCAAAAAAACAAAAATAAAGTCCTTTAGTCGCTGTGTTTGCAAGTGTGGTGGAGTGAAGGCATTTTGGGACCCTTGCTCCCAAAGAGGAAGTAGACTGTTCCTCCTGTTTCCTTTACATCAGTGGTCCCCAACCTTTTTGGCACCAGGGACAGGTTTCGTGAAAGACAATTTTTCCACAGACCAGGGGGTGGGGGTGGGTTTCCGCGTGATTCAGGTGTTAGTACATTTACTGTGCCCTTTGTTTCTATTACCTTTACATCAACGCCACCTCAGATAATTGGACATTAGATTCCAGAGGTTGGGGACTCCTGCTTTACATCAGCCCAAGCTTGGCCAGATGCCATGGGAGGACAGGGGGAGGGGAGCACAGTACAGTCAGGGCACGGGAAGAGATGAATGGGCCCTCAAGCAGTGCCCAGAGGAGGCCAAGAGGGCCTTGGTGAACCAGCCTCACCGTTCCAGAAAGCCACATGTGTATAAGCCGGTGCAGGGTAACACTCTCAGGGCCAAAGAAGAACTTGGCAGGCTTTCAACCAAGCCTGTGCAGCCATGGCTACCAGATTCTTGAAAAATATTTTAGGAGAATGAAATGCTTCCAATATTTTGATAAGTTAAAAAAAAAAAAAAGCAAGCCAGAGAAATGTCTGTATAGTCTGATCATGGATTAGTTTTTTCTTTTGTTTTTTTTTTTTAATGCACAGAACAAAGCCTGCCAGGATAGACACCATAGACTGATGGATGACTTTTTAGTTATTCCTTTATACTTTTCTGTCTTTCCAAGGATATTTGCAGTGAGCATATGTTACTTTTACAATCAGGCAGGGAATGGTGCTTTGAAGCATCCGTCTCTTGGCTTTGACTAGAGCGGGTGGTGTAGACAATAGTCATCCCTGCTCCCACTGGTGACTCATGCTGTGCCCCTCCCTACTACAGAAAGTTCTCCTTTTTACGCAAATCCAGGGCCTATTCATCTTTCACCCAGTCTCCGCCAGACTGCCCTTGCCGAATAGACTCACAGCATGGCATCTGTGCACCGCCTTGATTTCACAGGCATCCCAGTGTGTTCAGGATCAACGCAAAGTGCCCAGGACACTTCGCACCCAGCCAGTGCTCATCAATACTCTCAATCAATGACCCACCTGCCATGGAGAATCTCTCCTGTTCTAATTGTTTCCCTTTGTTACAAACACTCACCATGACCTCTCCAATTAGAAGATATATTCTTCCCCACAGCATCATCCCTCTAAGAGGATGGCAGCATGTTCGTGCTTTAATACCATGGACTCGTGGCTACATTGACCGCTCATCCTGGCTCTTTGTGGTCTTGGGCAAATTGCTGAAACTCCTGAGTCTCTGTTTCCACCTCTGTCAAGTGGAAGCATAATACAGTCTGGTTTGCAGGACTTGAGACTGAGAGAAAACTGAATGTTATGAGAGCACGCCGGCCCCACACATTTTTGTCTCCCACCCCCGTGTGCTTTGCCTGGATTGATGGCTTACCCCCGTTTCTTTGCCTGCTCCAGACCCACAGCCTTATTGCCACTTGGCCTCTGGTCTCAGCACCCACAGAAAGCGGCTCTTCCAGCAAATTGATGTCTCTGTTGCAGAATTGGTTTTCTGCCTATTCAAGGCAGTTTTACCCCCACCAGATTTCTGGTGCTTTGGGATCTATTTTTGTTTTTCTTTTTTTAAGAATGTATTTTCTCATTGGTGTTGTTTGTACATGAGCAACACCGAGTACTCAGAGTCCCTCATTCTGCGGGACATCTCCCCAGTCTTCTCCAACAAGCCAGTGTGAACCTCCCCACAGGATCCATTACATCTTCCCTCTCGCCCTCGTTGCTCTTCTTTCTGGGGACTCCTGGCTCCTGTGTTTCCCTGATCCCTTCAGCAGGGCATATAGACTGTGGCTCTGACAACCCCACATCCGTGCCTCACTTCTCAGTCCTATGCAAACAGAAGGGTGAGGCTGATCATCTATAAAGAGTCCCCTCAGGACTAGGCATAGAAGTGTGAAGTTATACAGTAAGGGCTCACCTCTGCTTAGTCATGTCCATGGAACCATGCCTGATTCAGGGAAAAGCATGGAGTGAGTGTCCATTAAATGTTGGTTGACTGAATATTTGTTTTTTTAAATGGGTTCATTGTGTCTTGCTCCTTCATCCTTCCCAGTATTCCCTGTCTTATTGAAACCAACTTCTCTAAAATGGCCAGACCCTAGTTTGGGAATGTTATGCTTTCCTCCATCACTCATGGGAGCAAAGGTGTCTCAGCCATTTCTACTTTGTGAAGCTTCTGGTATATTGAAAACTAGAGCAATGACAAACCCATTAGAAACCCCATGATACAATGCTGTCTGGCACAGTGCTATGTGCTAAGTCACTTCAGTCGGGTCTGACTTTTTGAGACCCCATGGACTGTAATCCTCCAGACTCCTCTGTCTATGGGATATTCTAGGTAAGAAAACTGGAGTGGGTTGCCGTTTCCTTCCCCAGAGGATTTTCCCAGTCCAGGGATTGAACCCTCATCTCTTAAATCTCCTGCATTGGAGGCAGGGTCTTTACCACTAGTGCCTCCTGGGAAGTCCACCGTCAAAGATTACATTGAACAATCAGAGTTATGTAGTGACTGCTTCCTATGCAGTCTCTCAAGGTGTCCCTTTAACATGGTCCACAGGTATAACCATGCAGACCAGACATCAAGTCTCTTTATGAGGCTCTTCTTGAAGGTGAGGAGTGGACCAAAGGACCCCCTTGCATGGCCCATCATAAACCTCCCCTCCCACACTTGGCTAAACTTTGAGCCTGTCAACTCCATTTTGAGCCTCCTGGCATCACTGAAAGGCTACAGAACCCTCAGTTCTGGAACACTGATGGTACCAATACCAACCCAGGAACCAACAAGATAGAACTGGTGGATGAGCACAGGCTTCAGGGCCAGAGGGCCTCAGGTGCCCAGGCCTGCTCTGCTCGGGTAGGTGTCAGGACCCAGACAAGTCATTCACTACAGCACAGGTGTAAGAATCACCCACTCAGAGACAGCTGGTCAACATGGGCGAGGCCACGCCGGGCTGACTCATAGTAGGCTTGTCATATATGACCCTATGGTTATCAATCCTTTGCAGGCCCTCCTGGAGTGCACGCCGCATCCTGATAGATGAATGTGGTCCTTATGGAGGACCCTGCATCTGCTCTGGGAGAGCTTACCTAGTTAATTTTGGCAAGCACATTTTTGCAGTGAATGAACGCAATCCAAATCATTGTGCGAGGTGCTAAAATCAGATTAGTCGGCCTTTCCCAAGGGAACTGGTGAATTTTTCTAAACCACCCTGCTCATTTCTCAGCCAGCCAGAGTGCCACGTGTTCCGTGTTGACAGAAACCTCTCATCATATGGCGCCAAATCATTAAACAGTGTTTAACATTTCAGAAGCATAACCCTCACTCCAGTTTTGTGCTAAGCCATTCAGGATTCTCAGAAAATCAATATGCATGTCATATCCCTTCTCTCCCTCCCCGATCTCGCTGCTTCCCTAAGCACCACCCTATCATGATGTAAAAGCGAACTCTCTGCGAAAAATTGGTTCTTAACTGAATTGGCCCAAAGCCTATGCAGAATAGGCGATTTGCATCCTGATTTAACTTTTACTGGCTATGTGATCTTTGAGCCATGGTTGCGTTTGGTATTCATTCATGTATATTCAGTAAATATTAATTAAGCACATGCTATGTATTTGGCTATTTCAAGTACTTGGGATAGAGCGGTGGATAGATCAGCCTGGCCCCTGCCCTCACAGAACTTAGAGTCAGATTGGAGAGTCAGACACTGAATACATGATTAAGGAGCTGGTTATTTGAATTGTCATCTTGACAAGTGAGGCAAAGCAGAAGTAGTGGGTACAGGGAGTGCCTAACTGGGGCTCCAAGGGAAGGCTTTTCTGAGGGAGGCCTGCTTAGGCCCAAACTGAAGGTTAAATAGGAGGTGGGGCTTTCCCCCATGAACATACCTGTGAAGGGTCAGAGGCAATGAGATGCTTAGGACACATGGGTGCACGTGGGTGCTGGGAAGGTGTCTGGGCACCTGCTGCTCCCATGGGTAGTGGTGCCAGGTGAGGCTAGGGAGAGGCAGCCTCAGGTTACTCAGGCCTGGCAGGCCCTGAGCAGGACTGTGGTGTGCACTGGTGGATTACTTCTGGTGATGAGACAGGAGAAGGTGGGAAAGACCCTGGGCATCTGAAGAGGGCGAGGAGGCAAGTGGTCCAGATGGCTCAGGGATGGAGTCGGATGATGGGGAGCTCTGGGTGCTAGTTACCCTAGATGTCACAGTACTCTGGAGGGCTGCTTTTCTGAGTAGGACATAGCCGGTGTTAAGGTAGACAGGCAGAGGATGCAGGACCTGGACATGCCAACAGACCTGTTGGGCATAGTAGGATCCCTCTGTGATCAGGGCATTCAGTCAAGGATTTCAAGTCACAGCTATAAGAGCTGGCAGCCACAAGAATCTGCCCCCAGGCCTAGCCAGAAATTATCCCCCGGGGACTAAGTCTTTCCTCAGCCCCTGTGCTCCTTCCCTGTCCCTTGAATGTCTGCACCATGCCCTGGCACTTGGCCCTGTCCTCCCACTTCTTTAGGCCTGGGTTCTGCCCCCTTGCCCCTCCCACCATACATATGCAAACACACATGCCCAATTCTCCCAGGACACAAGTCTGGCTGTTGGAGTAGGACTGATGCCTCTGAGTGTTGCTTTTTGTGGCATGGTCATTTTGCTGGGCCCCTCAGCCCTAACTTGCCGTTATCACCTCCAGGGAAGGTCTAGCCTTGGGGCTCTAAACCTCCATGCTCTCTCCCCCTCCTCCTCCTGCTCCACCTTCATCTCCTTCCAACTTGGCCTTCCTCCCCTTACTGCTACAGCTGCAGAAGCTCAGGTCTGAACATCTGTCCCCTGAGCTACTAGAGGGGTCTCCCCACTCTTCACCTCTCTCCTGCTTGGTCCCATCCCATCTAAATTCAGTCCTGCGGCCAGAGATGTGTTTATGTTTGGTCGCTCACCCTTAAAGACTTCTGTGAACGCTCGGGCTGGCCTGTAGGCCTGGGCAGGTCTGGCTGGCCCCCAGCTCCAGAGCCCCTTTCCACCCTCCCTGGAACTACCACGCCTTGTTTCATACACTGGTTAGTTTCCCAGGCTCTGGTGAGCCTTCATGCTACTGTAGCTGCTGTTCTTCTTTCTGGAAAGACCCCACCTACTTCCTGTAGAAGCAGGCTCCCCTGCTTGTCCTTCAGCACTCTTTTCAGGATTTGGTCCCCTCTGTGAGATCGTCCTCAGTGTCTGCAGACACAATTGAGGGGTCATTTCTGGGCTGCTGCCATGCTCTCTGCCCTCCCTAACTGTGGAGTGAACTCACTGATTCCAGTGGTCTTTCTCCAGCTGTCCTTCCCTTATTGGCTTAGCCTGGGATATCCTCTCCTGCCCAGTGCTATTCCTGTACTTTGTTCTCCAACTAGTCTATTACCTGCTATTCAAGCTGCAGTGGATATGAGATTATATAAGAAAAGCATTTAGAACATTGTCTTTCACAGAGCAAGCACTAAATAAATGTGAGCTAGTACATCATGTCTTAGCACTCTTATGTATTGTTTTTTAGTCTTTAATTCATTCATCCATTAGTTTAATGACTGTTAATTGAGCACCTGGTACAAACCAGCCTCTGTGTTAGTTACTATGGATTCAGGAAGAAACAAAACAGATAGAGACTCTGCCTTCCTGAAGCATCCCAGGCTGAGAGAAGAGTCTGAGCAACGGCTCTCGGGAGCAGGGACCGTGGCTGATCAGAGCTTGGAGGGAGGCCCGTCCTGCCAGAGCACAGATGGGAAGGAACAGGTGAGCGAGATGTGGCCACAGGTCAAGAGTCTTCATTTTAAAAATAGAGTTACCATATGACCCAGCAATCCCATCCCTGGGCATATATCTGGAAAAGATGAAAACCCTAATTCAAAAAGATGCCTGCAACCCAATGTTCATAGCAGTACTATTCAGAATAGCCAAGACATGGAAGTGTCCTAAGTATCTATCAATAGATGAATGGATAAAGAAGATGCATATATATTCAGTCATAAAAAAGAATGAAATAAGATAAGTCAAAGACAAATATCAAATCATATCACATATATGGAATCTAAAAAAAAATACAAATAAACTTATTTACAAAACAGAAACAGATTCACAGACATAGAAGACAAACACAGATGTGCTGTGCTTAGTCGCTCAGTTGTGTCCGACTCTTTGTGAGCCCGTGGACTGTAGCCTGGCAGGCTCCTCTGTCCATGGGGATTCTCCAGACAAGCACACTGGAGTGCATTGCCGTGTTCTCCTTTGGGGATCTTCCCAACCCAGGGCAAGAACCCAGGTCTCCCGCATTGCAGGCAGATTCTTTACCATTTGACCTACCAGGAAGGCCCAAACTAACAGTTATCAAAGGGGAAAGGTGAGACAGAGGGATAAATTAGGAGTTTGGGATTAACATATATACACTACTATATATAAAATAGATAACAAGAACCTACAGCATAGCACAGAGAACTATATTCAATATCTTGTGATAACATATAATGAAAAAGAATCCAAAATACATATAGGAATACAAACATGTATATTCATATATTTATGTAGAATTACTGTGCATCTGAAGCTAACACAACATTGTAAATCCACTATAGGTAGAAAGGAGCTCCATAGCCAGCCAGTATGTGCTCAGTTGTGTCTGACTCTTTGTGACTCCATGAACTGTAACCTCCACCAGGCTCCTCTGTCCATGGAATTTTCCGGGCAAGAATACTGGAGTATTGCCATTCCCTACTCCAGGGAATCTTCCCCACCCAGGGATCAAACCCACACCTCTTGCATCTCCTGCACTGGCAGGCAGATTCTTTACCAACAGCTCCACTTGTGAAATCCACTATACTTCAATTAAAAAAAAAAAAAAATTAGTGGGAAACTCTTTAGTTAGGGTTGGTGTGACCAGACTTGCTTATCTCAGAACTGCTGCTGCTGCTGCTAAGTCGCTTCAGTCGTGTCCGACTCTGTGCAACCCCATAGACGGCAGCTCACCAGGCTCCCCCGTCCCTGGGATTCTCCAGGCAAGAACACTGGAGTGGGTTGCCATTTCCTTCTTCAATGCATGAAAGTGAAAAGTGAAAGTGAAGTCTTTCAGTCATGTCCGACTCCTAGCGACCCCATGGATTGCAGCCTACCAGGCTCCTCCGTCCATGGGATTTTCCAGGCAAGAGTACTGGAGTGGGGTGCCATTGCCTTCTCCGTATCTCAGAACTAGGGACCTTGAAAATACCTAACAAAATTGTTTGAGTAAATAGATGATAACATTTAAAGTGCATGAATACATACTATGTTCTAGATACTATCCTAAGGGCTTTGAATGTAATAACACATATAATCCCCACTAGACCCCTATGAAGTAAGTGCTATTTTAATCATTTGTGTTCAGCAGATGAGGGGAGACAGAGACAGAGTTCAGTGACTTGCCCGAGTCCCACAGCTAGTGAGAGTGGGCCAGGATTTCTACCCAGGCACAGGACTCAGACCCTGGGCTCTGTGGACAGGAAGATGGAGCAGCAAGCTTGTACTAACAAACCATCCAGGAAATGAAAAGCCTTATCTAAAGTTGCGTCTCTAATACTAAAGATTATTCCAGTTATTTCTCTACATGTGCATCTAATGTTCTCCATTCTCATTAGTGGCACCTAATTAGCAGTAATCCAATTAAGCCTGGTCCTGCTTTCTGTGGTTTATCTGGACCCACAGGGCTTTCCTTTCTCCCCTGCAGTCTGTGCCTGTCGTCTCCAAATGCTAAGAAGCAAGGTAGACATTTATTTTTAATGAGGGGGCCAAGAGTTTCATTAGGACATGAATCTGAGCTCTCCTCCTGGTCGCTGTTTGCTCTGTGCTAGTTTTGCTAACAAGTAATTGGTTTCAGATCGCTAGGTGGGCATTACTTTACAAATTGGGATCCCAGTTACCCAGAAATAAACGATTTCCTGCTTCCGGCGGGGCCACGTGCTCTGTGTGGTGGCCTTCCTCCAACAGGCTGCCTGAGGAGCCATCACTCAGTGATTCACCCCAGCACTGGACCCCTGACCTGCTCTTTCATTGTCGCGTGTGAGGAGTTTGACTTTCCTTCTCTTTATTTGTCTTTAAAGTCTTTCTCCCTGGGGGAAATAGACACACTGTTTTGACAGCCATGCTATCCCCTTCAGTCTGCAGTGCTTTCTGGGTTTGAACTGTGAGCCGGTTTGAGGCTATCACTTAGCCTTGGGAACGTGCAAGCCAACCCTAAGCCCTCTTTTAAAATAAGAAGATCTATGGAAACTGACCACCTTTGGGTCCCATCTCCTCTAAGATGGGCCTTGTCAAGAGTCAGGACAAGCCAGCCAGTTGCAGTCTGCAGTGAAGTCACCTTTAAAACCACAATGAAATTGTAATTAATTGAGGTCAAGGGAAAACGGGCTGAGGGTGTGGGCATTGTTTCAGAGGAACGCTGTTTGGTTTGCCTTGGTTTTAGAGCCTGACAACAAGTATGTGAGAGAAATAGAGCTGGGAATTTGCATTTGTTTTAAAAATTGAGAGCAAAACCTCTTAAAGGGTGACATTTTCAGCAATTGGATTCTTTGTTAGCTTGTCTCCAAAGGTCTCCACCCTAATCCTGGGCAATTTCTATTTCGTGTTATTGGTTTGTGTGTTAATTTTTTTAACATAAACATTGGAAAGAAGTAATGCAAGGCCTCTGGTGGGAGTAGGGGTGGAGGCAATTACATTGAATGAATGAAACAACGTGCCAATTGTGATGCTGGGTGCTGGGGTTATGAAGGTGGATGAATCAGATACCATCACCGTCTGGAAACTGGCTCTTTAGCAGAAGAGACAGAAAAACAAGTGCAACATGTCATTTTATGGCTCTTCAGTGAATCCCTTGTGTGTCAGATGCTGTGTGTTGTGCATGTCTCATCGCTTGATCTTCATGATCACCCTGAATATGAAGGATACTGGTTCTTTTCACAACTAAGTAGACCAGGGCTCGGAGAGGTCGCCAGGGTTACCGAATGCAGGGCTTTCTAAGGTCCATTGCTCTTTCCTCATTCCAGTGTAGACTCCATGCTCTAAGGGGAGGACACATCTTCTCTGTCAGTGGAGGGTCCTCCTGAAAACTCCATAGAAGAGATGGCAGTTCAGTGGAGCAGAGTGTCACTTTGAATTATATGACCAATTACTGCTGAGAGAGGCTGAGAGCAGAGGCGAGCAGCGGAGAACGCCTGGAGGAGGCAGCAGCTGTGGTCAGCGCTTTAGAAGAAGCACAAATGGGTTATAAAGTTGTAGCAAAGGGGCATAATGATTCCAGGAGTGGGACAACTCAGAGATTGACAGGGTAGCTTTCACAGTTTTCAGATGCATCAGTACCAGCTACTCAGGGACTCTCTATATACTCACAATGTGAAGTATGTCATTGGTGAAGAGTCTAGATCTCAAAATGGCTTTGTGATACAAAGCACAATGCCCCCATCTCCAGATCCCAGCAAATACACCAGCCGCTTCCTTGGTAAGGTCGTCAGCCCTTTGGGAAGTTGCCTCTTCCAGTTTGGGAATGGCAAGAGCAGCTCAAAGTGGGAATAGAAACAGGCCCTGCCTTCTGAGGTTGGTTCCTTCGATCTACCTCCATCCCAGTCCTTGGGTGACCACAGGACCAAGGAACTAGAGAACGCAGTACAGACAACCTGGTTCAAGGGAAGGGAATGCTGTGGGGCACACTATGACCTGTAGGGCACGCATCACATCGGCAAGTGACAGGCTCTGGACATTTCCCGAGTATGGTCTCATATGATCCTGAGTATGGGATCCTTACAACCACATCATGAAGTGAGATTTTTTTTTCCTTGCTTCCATCTTCCCTTTAAATTAAATAGCTATCCTCAAGGCTAAGCTTTTAGGAAGAATTTGGGTAAGAAGGAAATCTTATGATGTTAATTCAAAGCCCCTAAATTATTCATGATACATGAAAAACCCTGGGCTTCCTGACATGGAGGTTCCCTTAGCTGCTTCCCTGGCATCCCTCATGGGATGGCTGTTCACCTGCAAGACTCCTGGGATGGGGAAGAGGTCAGGTTATCCCTTGGAACCATGACTTTGCACATATTCTTTCTTATGCCTCCTACATGTCCTTATCTCCTTAACTTGGAGGAGAATTGTCTGTTGTTAAGCCTAATCCTTACAGCTGTTCCCCTGGAGATCTCAGAGGGCTATCCATGTTTCTGTTTCCAAGTTCCTGTATTGTTGCTTTTTTTAATAAGCCAGTTTAGAAAAACTAAATGAGCAACAACAAAAAATGGGGCTTTTTCTATAAAAATCTGGATTTCTAACCTTTGGGTAAACCTAGAACTTCTAGGAACTGGGGCATGGATTCCCGACAGGAAACCATCACGGTGAGTTAGTAATGGCCACCTTCTTAGGAAGGAGCTTACAGTCTCCCATTTAGTCCCACCTCTCCCTGTTTTTCTTACATGAGGCCTGCTTTCTGGTTTTGTGCCAGGCCTGGCCCTTGGGGACATTGGAATAACTATTAATATCTCTGTAAAATGTCTGTCTTCCCAAAGGAAATACATCTGTGTTCCTTAGGGCAAGACCTCTGCTCACTCATGGACACTCTCTAGCACAAAACCAGCACCAAGAAATATCCTTCAGGGAAACTGAGCTTGAACCAAGCTTCTCTTTATCTCAGTCAGATGAGAGCATTCTGTCACTCTCTAGCCTCAGCCAAGGAACTAGTAGTACAGTGACCCAGAAGTTGTGGCTGCTTCCTGGTGAGGGCAGGATGTGGAGAGCAGAGAGCACTGCTGATAAGAGAAGGGGTGAAGACCTAGGGGACCAGCCTTTACGCACATCCCCGATTCTGCCTTGAACTCCAGGAACCACCAGTTGCACCAACCAAGTTCAGAAATATGGAAAGCCTTCCCTGAATGAAACAAATGAAAGCCTTGAAACAGGCCCCTTCCAGAGTCCAGTTCTGAATGACACCTGTGATTTCTCAGCTGATCATGAACCCCATTATTGGAAAAGGTGTACACCAACAGGATTTGCTTGGAAGAAATCACGTCAGACCTAATTAATGACTCTAGAGTCATCAACCAGGCTCCTCTGATTTAAAGCCCCATAGACCAATCCACGTTAATTGGATTTGATTGTATTTGCTATTTTAATTAGTAGGCAAATTATGAAAATGTTTATTTGTTCATGTAGATGCTGTTATCCCTCACTGCTGGGGCTTTTTTTCCTTCCCCATGTGCCAAATGTGAGACCGTCCATTGTTCCCTTGCTCAAGTCCTTTAGTTATTAAACTGGTTTTCAATTAGTAAAGGGCAATTAAAAAGTTCCAGTGTCCTGGGGGGTACTCCAGGGAGTGGTCATTTCCTGAAAATGAAGCATCCTCCTTGCAGCTTGCCTTCTGAGGGACCCAGGGACCACATCTGTCTGAGCAAAAGTCTCAAGTCAGAGCTGACGTCTTTCATCAAGGTCACAACCCAGGTCAGTTTCCCAAGTCTGTGCAATGGGCTCAGCGTGGTACAGAGTCTGGGGTAGAAGGTAGAGAGGATAAAAAGTAGAGAATGTTTGGTCACTACCTCCATGATGACTTCTGTCTCACTGAGATGTAGGAGGGGAGCTTGGCAGAGGGAGAAAGAGGTAGGTTGGCCTTGCAAAGGAGCGTGCAACTACCCCAGCCCTGGAGGAATTAGAAGTTTTTAGGCTCAGTCATTTCATGGGCATTTGCTATGTTCCAGCTGTGTGTCAGGCTCTGTTGAGTTGTCACCAGTGTGATAGTATTAATAAATGAAACCCAGCTATGAGCTTCACAGCCTGGTCTGGGGGTAGACAAATTAACATATGATTACAATTCCGTGCGAGCAGTAGTGTCAAGGAGGGAAGCCCTTTCTAGAAGACAGCACAGGGAATGGGATCTCACCTGGCCTTATTCATGACCCCAGATCTTAGGTCCTAAAGGAGAACCAGCCCTGCCAGTTGCAATGATGATAGCTGTTTGAGCTTGGAAGAGCTTCAGACTCATAGAATTGTGATCAAGTCTGAATTCAGCAGCATATGTCAGATGCCAAGCATGGTGTTGGCGCAAGTAGCATTTGTGAAATGGTGCCTGTACTTTTACAATTTTTTAATGTCTTTTCTGTGGATCCACTTCTTCAACCTGCACTGTCTTCTCCTCTCAACATCTCCTGGTGTCTGTGTCACCCATTTTGCCTCTCGATCACATGCCATTTTAATCATTGGTTAGTTCCACTGGTATGTCAGCTCCCTGATGCCAGGGACTATATCTCAGGTCTCCCAGAGCTGCGTGGGACAAAAGCAGGTGTTCACTGAATGCCAGCTGGGGAGTGATTGACAGGGGCTCACACATTTCCCTGGGGTGGTGGTGACATGTGATCAGAAGTCATAATTGCCTTGAAGGCAAATGATATTCTAATCTGTCACTGTGTTTGTGAAGCTAATATTTCATTTCACATAGTTAGTGGAGGCATCGTGAAATTGTTATACCACTCAACTTTTGAAGAGACACGTCATATTAATCTCATCAAACTGCTCCAAGTTTTAAACTCCCTGTGAATGCAAATAAAGACTTCCATGGAAAAATGCAGAGTAGGCTGTCAGCATGATGATGGGAAAATTGTTTCACTTTGGGGATAACTTGAGGAAATCAAGAAAATAAGTTCTTAGTGCTAGTCAGAGTCATAATAAAGTGAATTATTAGAGGCATTTCCATTTGAGAGTTTCGATGATTTCCCGGATTAGTGGATCCTCTGGGAAGAATGCATCCTTGTAATGAAGCTGAGCCTTTAAAAAATAAACAAACAAACAAAGAAAACAATCTCCATGAATTATATCCAAGAAGTGGTGAGTGGACCAGATGGCTCAATTACCAACAAGATTGTTGCTTTTTGCATCATCCTTGGAAAGTGCAGGTGGTAAAGTTTAAGGAATCTTCTGGGAGGGCACATCTAATAAGTCACCTCAGTGTTTGGAAGCAGAAGTTTTATGGCTTTCTGATGCAACTGGGCTTCCCAGGTAGCTCGGTAGTAAAGAATCCATCCACCAGTGCAGGAGACACAGGTTAGATCACTGGGTCAGGAAGATCCCCTGGAGGAGAAAATGGCAATACACTCCAGTGTTCTTGCCTGGGAAATCCCATTGACAGAGGACCCTGGCGGGCTACCATCCATGGAGTCTCAAGAGAGTCCGATATGACTGACCAACTAAACAACAATGATGCAACCCAAACTAAGAGGTGAGGCATCAGAGGCCAGAGACCCCTGCTGGCACATCCGCATCCAGGCCTGCCCTGCAGCCAGTGGCCTCAGGCCCCCAGTTCAAGTATCAGACTTACAAGTGCCTCTCTGTGTCAGGAGTCACCACTTCTTCAGAGTTTTTCTTTTCCTCACATCAAAATATGGAATCTCTATGCTCTGATTTTCTCTCAAGGACAAAAGGAGGTTCACCTGAGACAGTTGTAGGTGACACCTTGGGAACTATGTCTCTCAATACTCAAACGGCTTGTTAAGAGAGAACTTATTTACAAAACAGAAATAGACTTGCAGACATAGAAAACAAACTCATGCTTACCAAAGAGGAGAGAAAGTAGGGGGGGGATAAATTAGGACTTTGGGATTAGCAGATACAAATTATGGCACTGAAACATGTAAAATATCATGTATGAAATGAGATGCCAGTCCAGGTTCGATGCACAATACTGGATGCTTGGGGCTAGTGCACTGGGACGACTCAGAGGGATGGTATGGGGTGGGAGGAGGGAGGAGGGTTCAGGATGGGGAACACATGTATACCTGTGGCCGATTCATTTTGATATTTGGCAAAACTAATACAATTATGTAAAGTTTAAAAATAAAATAAAATTTAAAAAAAAAACCCACAATGAGATACCAATACAAAAAAAAAAAAGATTAGACGACATGACCCTACCATGTAGCACAGAGAAATGGTCAGTGTCATATCATAAACCATAGTGGAAAAGAATATGAAAAAAAATATATGTATTCTTCAGTTAATCAGTTCAGTCGCTCAGTCGAGACGAACTCTTTGTGACCTCAGCATGCCAGGCCTCCCTGTTGATCACCAACTTCCGGAGTTCACCCAAACTGGTGTCCATTGAGTCCGTGATGCCATCCAACCATCTCATCCTCTGTCGTCCCCTCCTCCTCCTGCCCTCAATCTTTCCCAGCATCAGGGTCCTTTCTAATGAGTCAGCTCTTCACATCAGGTGGCCAAAATATTGGAGTTTCAGCTTCAACATCAGTCCTTCTAATGAACACCCAGGACTGATCTCCTTAAGGATGGACTGGTTGGATCTCCTTGCTGTCCAAGGCACTCCCAAGAGTCTTCTCCAGCACCACAGTTCAAAAGCATCAATTCTTCTGCACTCAGCTTTCTTTTTTGTGTGTGTGTGATTATTTTATTTTTTTTAATTTTATTTTATTTTTAAACTTTACATAATTGTATTAGTTTTGCCAAATATTAAAATGAATCCACCACAGGTAGAGTCCAACTCTCACATCCATACATGACCACTGGAAAAACCATAGCCTTGACTAGACGGACCTTTGTTGATAAAGTAATGTCTCTGCTTTTGAATATGCTATCTAGGTTGGTCATAACTTTCCTTCCAAGGAGTAAGCATCTTTTAATTTCATGGCTGCAGTCACCATCTTCAGTAATTTTGGTGCCCCAAAAAATAGTCTGACACTGATTCCAATGTTCCCCCATCTATTTGCCATGAAGTGATGGGACCAGATGCTATGATCTTCGTTTTCTGAATGTTGAGCTTTAAGCCAACTTTTTCACTCTCCTCCTTCACTTTCATCAAGAGGCTCTTTAGTTCTTCTTCATTTTCTGCCATAAGGGTGGTGTCATCTGCATATCTGAGGTTGTTGATATTTCTCTCTGTAATCTTGATTCCAGCTTGTGCTTCATACAGCCCAGTGTTTCTCATGATGTACTCTGCATAGAAGTTAAATAAGCAGGATGACAATATACAGCCTTGACGAACTCCTTTTCCTATTTGGAACCAGTCTGCTGTTCCATGTCCAGTTCTAACTGTTGTTTCCTGACCTGCATACAGGTTTCTCAAGAGGCAGGTCAGGTGGTCTGGTATTCCCATCTCTTTCAGAATTTTCCACAGTTGATTGTGATCCACACAGTCAGAAGCTTTGGCGTAGTCAATAAAGCATAAATAGATGTTTTTCTGGAACTCTTGCTTTTTTGATGATGCAGCGGATGTTGGCAATTTGATCTCTGGTTCCTCTGCCTTTTCTAAAACCACCTTGAATATCTGAAAGTTCACAGTTCACGTATTGCTGAAGCCTGGCTTGGAGAATTTTGAGCGTTACTTTACTAGCGTGTGAGATGAGTGCAATTGTGCAGTAG
>NW_011494956.1:10650822-10656413 GCF_000754665.1 Bison bison bison | reverse complement strand
TTGCCTTTCTTTGGGATTGGAATGAAAACTGACCTTTTCCAGTCCTGTGGCCACTGCTGAGTTTTCCAAATTTGCTGGCATATTGAATGCAGCACTTTCACAGCATCATGTTTCAGGATTTGAAATAGCTCAACCGGAATTCCATCACCTCCACTAGCTTTGTTCATAGTGATGCTTTCTAAGGCCCACTTGACTTCACATTCCAGGATGTCTGGCTCTAGGTGAGTGATCACACCATTGTGATTATCTGGGTCATGAAGATCTTTTTTGTACAGTTCTTCTGTGTATTCTTGCCACCTCTTCTTAATGTCTTGTGCTTCTGCTAGTTCCATACCATTTCTGTCCTTTATTGGGCCCATCTTTGCATGAAATGTTCCCTTGGTATCTCTAATTTTCTTGAAGAGATCTCTAGTCTTTCCCATTCTATTGTTTTCCTCTATTTCTTTACATTGATCCCTGAGGAAGGCTTTCTTATCTCTCCTTGCTATTCTTTGGAGCTCTGCATTCAGATGGGTATATCTTTCCTTTTCTCCTTTGCTTTTCACTTCTCTTCTTTTCACAGCTATTTGTAAGGCCTCAGACAGTCATTTTGCTTTTTTGCATTTCTTTTTCTTGAGGATGGTCTTGATTCCTGTCTCCTGTACAGTGTCACAAACCTCCATCCATAGTTCATTAGGCATTCTGTCTATCAGATCTAGTCCCTTAAATCTATTTCTCACTTCCACTGTACATTCTTGCATATACATATATATACACACCTTGTATATATCACACATGGTGATATAGCTGTATCACCTTGCTTGCTATATACCTGAAATTAACACATATTATGAATCAACTACACTTCTATTAAATGAATAAATAAGAGCTTGTTAAGGTTACCTTGGAGAAGGCAATGGCACCCCACTCTAGTACCTTGCCTGGAAAATCTCATGGACGGAGAAGCCTGGTAGGCTGCAGTCCATGGGGTTGCTAAGAGTTAGACACGACTGAGCGACTTCACTTTCACTTTTCACTTTCATGCATTGGAGAAGGAAATGGCAACCCACTCCAGTGTTCTTGCCTGGAGAATCCCAGGGACCGCGGAGCCTGGTGGGCTACCGTCTATGGGGTCGCACAGAGTCGGACACGACTGAAGCGACTTAGCAGCAGTAGCAGCAAGGTTACCTGACTCATTTTCCAGTTGTTAGAGAAGGGGGAAACACCAAAATTCATATTAAAGATGCAGCTAGGCCTTCCCTCACATTTCATGGCAGGCTTGTTAGTTTCCTAGGAAGCCTCACGGTTTTGTACTTCTTGTTATTAAGGATCCTAGAAACTGCAACTGCAACTTCACCCCACCCCAGCTATAGTAGTATTCATTCCAAACATAGCACTGAGGGAGTCTAACCCACTTGGTCCCCTTCTGTAAGGACATAATAGCTAGAGGCCAGCTGGGATGGCATAGATGGCTGGGAGGATCCCAGGGAATTTAGTCAGGAAAAGTAATAATAATAACAATAATAATGCCTAACATGAAATATGGATTCATTGCTTACTATATGCAATTCAGGGCCACCTTGATGTGCAGAGTTTGCACACAATGTGCACTCACCCTCCAGGGCTGTGCAGCTCATTACTCTGCGACTGTGTGGCAATGAATATTAGCAACAGAGGGCAAGGACTGTTGCAGCCTCTGTGTTAGATGAGGACCAGGAGGCACCAGAAAATGAAGTGATCTCTCCAAAATCACTCACCTTGTGAGTGATGGAGCTTTGTGCACTGGCTCTGGAGGCCATGCTCTTAGCACCTATGCTATGACATCACTCAGGAAATCTCACAGGAATAGTGCTATCCTGGCAAACCTCAGGTGCCTTGGGCAGAGACATACATTTGGTCCAATGACCAGCTGATGCCATTTGATAGAAAAAAGGGGTAAGGAGGGTGCTTAGGAGGCTAAGTGGTGAGAGGAACCACAACGGTGATAGAGCAGAGGGCAGAGTCAAGCTTTAGCAAAGACAAAGCAGGTGCATCTGGAATCCCATTTCCTAACAAAGGATGGGGTCAGGATGCTAGGTTTCTGCAGAAGCTGACTCATGGTACCCAGCAGGGCAGAGCAGTTACTGAAGAACCCCTCTGGGATGCTCATTCCTAGGGTATTAGCAACGGCCTCTCAGGTCCCAGGCTGTGACCTGAAAGTGATTAATTGTAAAAACTTTGCTACTGCTGAAGGCTGATTATTTTCTTCATGCTGGCATGGCCGTCTTCATGTGATGGAGTTCCAGAGAAATATTGTGATGCAAAAAAGAGTCCAAGGACCTGAGGCAAGGCCCCTCCTCAGAGCCACCGTTCCCTGCTTGGGGAGCTGAGGCATGTCATTTAATAAAAACAGATTGAGTGTCTACTCTGCACCTAGCTGAGGAGGAAATGAAAGAAAAAGTAAAGTGGACAATTTGAACCTGTCCCTCTGCTCTGCTGTCCTCAGCATGGGTACTAGGCTAAGGGCAGTTTGCTGAGATCCCAAGGTGGCCCCTGGTGGCACTTGGGTCTGTGTGCTACTCTCTTCTCATGCCAGGGGAGAGTGGGAGAGAGAATCAGGTCCCCAGTCATGCCACATGTGTCTTTATCCTCAGGCCCATGGTCTTGAGTCCCCTCCTAGTCAAGCTACAATGGCCAGAGAAATGCCATACACTGATTTATTTAAGTCACTAGGCTGCCCCTGTGGGGCTGGGGCTGGGCTGGCTGTACATCAAATCGTGATCTAATTAGGAAGAAGAGTGGGGAGATGGATACTGGGAAGGCAGCCAACAACAGTGTCCAGCACAAGTACTGTGACTGAGGTTTGTCACAAAGAATAAAGGGATGACACGTGAAAAGTTCTGAGCTTGCACCTTAGCGTGATTGTAGATCACTTTAATAATAAGCACAGGCGCAAACTCTTCTAGGAATTTCTGTCTCCTCTTCAATAATCACTTTGCTCTTTTTAAACACGCCCCAGGCATAGCACTATGCTGATGCTTTGGAGAAGTGGCATCTGAGCCACTGCCCCTCAGAGAAAAAGGCCATTCTCACTGCAAACACTTTGTAGCTGCTTTATGGCTTTTATACTTTATTGCAAGTGCATTCCCAACAGTCTCTGAATGCTGTGCTCTAGTGTCCTAAACAGGCATCCTTGTCCTGCCGTGAGATGCCTTCTCACGTGAAGTGTCATCTCAGGCTGTGATGTACGTCCAGGGTCTGACCACAGGCAACCATGCGTTGCATCTTCCCTCAGCCCAGCTGCTCTGACAGCCCTTGTCATTGGGTTCCCTGCAGGAGCTCTGCATGTTGCAAGCCAGCCAGGAGATCCCAAGGACGGGTAGAGGAACAGGGTTACCAGGACAAGCTCTCACTGGGAGTGCATCACAGATTGGGGGACCTTGTCAGAACTCACTCCCATTTATAGTTTTCAGGTAGGGGTAGGGAAATCAGATAAGAGGAAACACAGAAAAGGGCGTCCCAGACACGGGTTCAAACTGAAAGTGATGGCCCCATTGTCTTCTTTCAAAGGAAAGAGGGTATGATAGAGTTGCTGGAAAATGATGGCGTGATAAATGACATGGTCTTAATTTGATAATTTTAGATGTAGGCATCACATGCTTCAGGGTACACTGTCAGCACTGAGTAGACACCTCAGGCCTAACCATGCAAAGTCAGGCTGGCAGTGGTCCTAAGAGAGCTGGGTGCCCACCAGCCCCTACTTCCATATAAGTAATACCCATACTTCATTTTTATTTGAGAGGACTCAATTTATGTATCTTCTAGATTATACCAGATTCAGGAGCATCTCATTATTAGCTGGAGCTCTGAACCAGGTCAAGTAGGAAAAAGCCATTTGGGGGGATGCAATTGTAGCCTTAAGTTACTTCAGAAATGCAAGAATACATGGCAGGCATGCAAGAAGGCAGAAACAGAAGGTAAATGCAGTCACTAAGAAACTGAGTTGCTTACGTTTGCTTTTCTGTTTGATGCGAGGTTAGCAGGGGCAATGGAGAAATCATATCTACTGAATGCCAAGAGCAAGGCTTCACCAAATAGCCCCATACAAAGGATGCTGGGAAATTGCAGGTTGTCCCCTTATCTTCTGGGGGCTGTGAAGCTGAAATTAATGGGCTTAGTTACAACAGGTAAAGGGCAAGGGGGTCTAGATGACTGATGGTGAGTGATTGTGGTGAATGATTATGGGAAAGCCTGGCTTCCCTGACTGTATGGTATACCTTGGGCAGAGCACAGCTAATTCCTCGAATGGGGGCCTTGGGGTCTTCAAGATGAGTCTAGAAAGGACATATCCTGAGAGCCTCCATAGCCTTGGACCCAAGGTCAGCCCAGACTCATGTTCAAGCCTCCACATCCTGCCTGTCTCCTCTCTGCCAATACCTTTGACACCTGTTACCCAATGAGGTCAACCTCCTACATAATTACCAGCGAAGCCAGGGGCGGGGAGGGGGGGAGGGGGCGGGTCTGGCCCAGCCAGTTGGTGATCATGTGTACCTCAGCCCCAAGCTTGCCTCCCCTTCCTTCTCTCTGGACCTAGGCAGCTCCCACCAGTGGCCTGTGCCATCTGGCCTGTGCCACCTCCTCTGTGCTGGCTTCCTACACCCTCAGGTGTGGACTGCACTCAGGACCTCTGGGGACCCTAGAAGCTAGTAACTTAGCATCCCTTCAAACCAATACTCCTTAAAATGCTGCACTATTAATAAAGAGTGAGGCTGTGGGAGAGATGCACATCCCCCGGAGAAACAGGCCTCGGATAACCAGAGCCTTCAGATAAACAGCACTTCCTTCCAAGAGGGTGGTTAGCAGATACTGGTGCTCCCTCAGCTGCATACCATCTCCAGAGCTGATCAGGTTGTTCTCCGTGGAAAGAGTTCTGGGAAATTTTTCCCACTTCTGCTACTTCAGTATCCAATTCAAATTTGCTTTCAAGGGGCCATTACTGCTCCCAGCTTCTGGGAGGGAATCTAGGGATTATGCAGGAGCTGCAGGCTTGTCCAGCACAGGATCAGCACCTGGAGCAGAGGGGCTCAGTTCAGTTCAGTTCAGTCGCTCAGTCGTGTCTGACTCTTTGCGATACCATGAATTGCAGCATGCCAGGCCTCCCTGTCCATCACCAACTCCCAGAGTTCACTCAGACTCACCTCCATTGAGTCAGTGATGCCATCCAGCCATCTCATCCTTTGTCGTCCCCTTCTCCTCCTGCCCCCAATCCCTCCCAGCATCAGTCTTTTCCAATGAATCAGTGCTTCGCATGAGGTGGTCAAAGTACTGGAGTTTCAGCTTTAGCATCAGTCCTTCCAATGAACACCCAGGACTGATCTCCTTTAGGATGGACTGGTTGAATCTCCTTGCAGTCCAAGGGACTCACAAGAGTCTTCTCCAACACCACAGTTCAAAAGCATCAATTCTTTGGTGCTCAGCTTTCTTCACAGTCCAACTCTCACATCCATACATGACCACTGGAAAAACCATAGCCTTGACTAGACGGACCTTTGTTGGCAAAGTAATGTCTCTACTTTTGAATATGCTATTTAGGTTGGTCATAACTTTCCTTCCAAGGAGTAAGTGTCTTTTAA
>NW_011494956.1:10625235-10650461 GCF_000754665.1 Bison bison bison | reverse complement strand
CAATATACAGCCTTGACATACTCCTTTTCCTATTTGGAACCAGTCTGTTGTTCCATGTCCAGTTCTAACTGTTGCTTCCTGACCTGCATACAGGTTTCTCAAGAGGCAGGTCAGGTGGTCTGGTATTCCCATCTCTTTCAGAATTTTCCACAGTTGATTGTGATCCACACAGTCAAAGGCTTTGGCATAGTCAATAAAGCAGCAGTAGATGTTTTTCTGGAACTCCCTTGCTTTTTCCATGATTCAGTGGATGTTGGCAACTTGATCTCTGGTTCCTCTGCCTTTTCTAAAACCAGCTTGAACATCTGGAAGTTCACGGTTCACATATTGCTGAAGCCTGGCTTGGAGAATTTTGAGCATTACTTTACTAGCAGAGGGGCTCAACTAGCATCTAACTCTAGAGCAGACCTGAGGGCCCTGGCCAGCACCTTCCATCAGCTTCTGTGCATCTATCTCTCCAGGCTGCAGCACAGCCCCCACTCCAGGAGAAAGAAAGCACTGGGACAGGGATAATTCACAGGATAATGTCTTAGTCATAAATAAGTTCCCAGAACAGGGACTTTGTTATTGAAGAGAAAGAGACAGAAATTCAATGCTGGGTAGAGGTGGGACTTCCTTTGGTCTGTTTTACATTGCTGGTTTCCATCAGGCTGAAATAGCCTAGCTACAAATTCTCAGCCAAATACTGAGATATGAACACGCACTAAGTCGTGTTCTGTGTACCACTTAGGAATGATGGAATGAAGAACATGCTGAGCACTTATCCCCATGGCAAGCTCCATGCTAAGGGTTGGAAATACAGATGAAAGCATAGTATGGTTTCTGATTAAAGAACTTCAGTCTAGTGGAGGACATGAACAAGAAAACAGTCAGTGAGATGCAGAGTGATAAATGCCAAGATCATCTCCAGGGACTGTAGAAATGTAGAGGAGAAGCCCCAAGCCAGCATGAGGGTGGAGGGAGTCAGGGGAATTTTCTAGAGCAGATGGCAGTAAACCAAATCTTGTCTTTTAAAGGGAACCCTTGTTATTTCTTGTTGAACCTTAAACAATTTTTTTTATTAAAAATAAGTCAACAAAAAAGATTTGTCCAGGTGCAGATTTTGAAAGACTCAGAGTGAGTGAGAGAGAAGGTGAGGTGTGTCTCAGACTCACACCCAGCAGGATGCTCTCATCACTCTTGGAATCTCTAAGTCCCAGGTGGAAAACCGCTAAGGGATGTCTGGGTTACAAAGTTCCAATGCAATCAGTGAATCAAAACTAAATCCCTTATTTGCAAACGAGTATCCCTGTCATGCAAAGTCCTGTTTCCCAGAGCCAAAGTTTCTCACTCTCAGAAAACCATGTACATTATGTGAATTAAAATTGAAGGGAGAAATAAAAAGCACACTTCATGCTGGGTTGATTTTCTCTAATAATCTGATCCCTGCCCCTTTTGGAGTGGGAAGTTATTGCAGATATAAATATTTGTAATTTTTTATCTGACGTATTATATTTGTTAACATCGCCACAGGGTAGATGCTGCACTTGAAAAAATAGGAATATTGAATGGTGGGACTAAAGAGAGAAAACCAGGAAGGAGGATGGGAATCTTCTCTTGAGCAAACTTCCCCAGCAGTCGGCTCTAGTGGAGGAAAAGTCTGGACCACTGGTCGGGGAACTTAGTTTCCAGTTCTGATGGCGGTTAGCACTGTGCCTGGGGATAGGAGCATTTAAACCTCTATGGTCAACCTGTCTCCTCTTCAACAAGATGCTTTGGGGAGACTATAATAGACTAGTAGATGTCAAAAGATTTCAGAAAGCAGTGAGTTCCACACATGTATATTTCAACAAAGGGCACAGATGCTAAGAAAGCTGTCCACTTCCTCTTCACCCTCATGAACAATATTCTCGACACTGTTCTCTCTCTGATCTCCCCATCAACAAGGCTCCAACAAATATGGATTCAAATCCCAGATCCGTGATTTGGGGCAAGTTGCTTGGCTTCCCTTATATTCAGTCCCTTTATCTGTTCAATGAAGAGAATCACTGTCCAATTAAAGATAGTCTGTAGAATGAAACCAGAAATGGAGAGTACAAAGTGGCAGTTATGCACTCAAAGGTAGACCTCTAAAGACTCATGACACCTAAGGAAGAAGGCCAAAAGATGAGAAAGAGGAAAGAAAAGGAATCGGGAATGACTCTTTCTCAAGCACAACAGGAGTCATGTCCAGCACATGTTGATGTGCCCAGTGACAAAACTGAAGTGTTAATCTGAGTACACTGTACTGCATTCATTCAATATTTGGTCCAGAAGATACACACAAGAATGTTCTTCATAGAACCTAAAATAAGAACCTGGAGAATAAATGAATTCCCTCTGTATAAAAACACATGTGAACGCAATAAAACCCACTCAAGCATCCAGCAATGCAGGGTGATCATGGTTGCTGGATGATGATCTTCTGACAACAAAGATTGACTAGTAGAAACAAAGTTAGCAGGAAGCTTTTTTCCAAAGCTTAAACTCTTCGTGGATGTGATTATATTTGGTAAGAATAGCTTTTCAGGACTTCTCTGGTGGTCCAATGGCTGAGACTCCATGCTCCCAATGCATGTGGCCCAGGTTTGATGCCTGGTTGGGAAAATTCTGAAAGAGATAGGAATACCAGACCACCTGACCTGCCTCTTGAGAAATCTGTATGCAGGTCAGGAAACAACAGTTAGAACTGGACATGGAACAACAGACTGGTTCCAAATAGGAAAAGGAGTACGTCAAGGCTGTACATTTTCACCCTGCTTATTTAACTTATATGCAGAGTACACCATGAGAAACGCTGGGCTGGAAGAAACACAAGCTGGAATCAAGATTGCCGGGAGAAATATCAATAACCTCAGGTATGCAGATGACACCACCCTTATGGCAGAAAGTGAAGAGCAACTAAAAAGCCTTTTGATGAAAGTGAAAGTGGAGAGTGAAAAAGTTGGCTTAAAGCTCAACATTCAGAAAATGAAGATCATGGCATCTGGTCCCATCATTTCATGGGAAATAGATGGGGAAACAGTGGAAACATTATCAGACTTTGTTTTTTTGGGCTCCAAAATCACTGCAGATGATGACTGCAGCCATGAAATTAAAAGACGCTTACTCCTTGGAAGGAAAGTTATGACCAACCTAGATAGCATGTTCAAAAGCAGAGACATTACTTTGCCAACCAAGGTCCATCTAGTCAAGGCTATGGTTTTTCCAGTGGTCATGTATGGATGTGAGAGTTGGACTGTGAAGAAGGCTGAGCACCGAAGAGTTGATGCTTTTGAAGTGTGGTGTTGGAGAAGACTCTTGAGAGTCCCTTGGACTGCAAGGAGATCCAACCAGTCCATTCTGAAGGAGATCAGCCCTGGGATTTTTTTGGAAGGACTGATGCTAAAGCTGAAACTCCAATACTTTGGCCACCTCATGTGAAGAGTTGACTCATTGGAAAAGATTCTGATGCTGGGAGGGATTGGGGGCAGGAGGAGAAGGGGACGACAGAGGATGAGATGGCTGGATGGCATCACTGACTCGATGGACGTGAGTTTGAGTGAACTCCAGGAGTTGGTGATGGACAGGGAGGCCTGGCATGCTGCAATTCATGGGATCTCAAAGACTCGGACACAACTAAGCAACTGAACTGAACTGAACTGGGGAACTAGATCCCACATGCTGCAACTCAAGAGTTTGCAAGCTGCAACTAAGACCTGGTTCAGACAAATAAGTGAATAAATAAAAATAAATATTTTTTAAAAAGAATAACTTTTAAACTAAATCATACATTTTAAAGACAAAAAAAGATAAAGTCTGTAAAATAGGTTTATAAATGATAGTCATCATTATGACGTGGATTTTACTCTAATAGGATACTTTCAGCAAATAATAAAGAAACCCAACTCAACTGGAAAAAAAAAAAAAAAACTAGAAGGAGAAAAATGTATTTCTCATGTAGTAAGAAGTCTGGGGTCAGGACATAACCAGGACGAATTGAGTATCGACTCAGTGACATCACTGAAGACCCAAATTCCAATGGCTTCCTAAGGCTGGTCCCTTGCTTTTCTTCAAAGATGCCTGCAACGGTTCCCAGAATCACATGCCCACTCAACAGTGTTCACAGGCCATACCCAGAAGTGGATGTCCTCCTGATATCAATAGACTAGGAAATCTACCAATAAGGAAAATAGGTGGATCTCTAAGGAACAACCAGATAAGATCCTGTGCCCTACCCTCTTGAATAAGGCTCAAGGCTAAAGATATGATCTAATAGACTTCAAATCTCTCTCATACTACTTAGAGAAGAACAGTGCACACGTTAGGTCTTCACTAAAGTGTTGCTTCTAATTAAAAACAATTAATGAAACACTCCATTATTTAAAAACTATCATGCTTGCCGTATTTATTCTTTATGTAGAAAGCTTTCAACTATGATATAATTTCTAAAAGCAAGAAATAAAAGGAAACAAGTTAATTGTTTAACAATAGAGGAATGATTTGATAATCAATAATGCGCCCCTCTAATTCTCAATCGAAACAAGTTAATTGTTTAACAATAGAGGAATGATTTGATAATCAATAATGCACCCCTCTAATTCTCAAGTATTAAAAATGATTTTAGATAACATAAAAATTCTCTATAATGTAAAAAAGTGAAAGTGAAGTCGCTCAGTCATGTCAACTCTTTGCTACCCCATGGACTGTAGTCCACCAGGCTCCTCCATCCATGGGATTGTCCAGGCAAGAGTACTGGAGTGGGTTGCCATTTCCTTCTCCAGAGGATCTTCCCCACTCAGGGATCAAACCCAGGTCTCCCGCATTGTAGGCAGACCTACATCTGAGCCTCCAGGGAAGCCCCTATAATGTATAGTGAGTAAATAAAAATGCATATACACAACATTGTTTCCACTAAGGAAACAAACATAGTTGTAAAATAAAAGTATGTATAGGAAAAAACAAACTCCACTAAAGAAATCAGGCCAAAATATTGGCATTGATTTTTATAGCATATGGGAACCTGATGGACTGGTTTTCTTTTTTCCCTACAATGTTCAAAATTTCTATAATTCACATCTTTACTCTTTTAACAGGGAGAAAAATAATTTAAAAAAATAATGGTGCTTAGCCTGACCACAGAGAATGCCTTCTTAACATGGATCTGTGTATATATTTACATCTCTCTATTCTGTCAAAATCAATGTGAAAAGGCAACTCAGACTATGTGGGAAAGTCTCTGCATCTCATGCATTTTTAACAGATTTATTGAAACAAGTGAGAGATGAGGGAGAGGACCTCTTTGCCCTGAGAACAGGTTATATAAACTAGAAGTGATATTGTGGTGACAATGACCACAGAAATGTATGTTAGGAGACCCTTCTGAGACTTCAAACATGTCATTAAAATGCTGAAAACTTGGGAAACCACAGTTATTATCTGTGACAAATTAAAGAGGATTGACATGCATCTTTATTAAGACATTTATTTCGATTACAAAGAGATTAAAGAACTGAGACTGCCTCCAAGACAAGAAGTTTGATTAGATGGATCAGAAAGCATGAGATGAGGTTTCCAGACAACCAGTTTGATGTCTAAATGGACAGTGCAGTTCACTTCACAATGGATGAGTTGTTCATGAAAGACCCCCTCCCTTCTCCAAATGCCTCATCTATAGCTTATTACTGAATCAGTTTTTAAGAAGCCAAATGTGTACTTTTACTCCTTACAGTCCTACCCCACAATGACATGTTAGCCACAGAAAGAAGTACCCTTTTAATGCATTGTAAGAAACCCTGTGTGTGCCAGAATTTCACCCTGCATGTTTCATATCCAAACTCTCCCCTGCTGCTTGGCATTATATCTAAAATGCCACCATTATCACTTTACTCTTTGACCCTTGAATAACCACTCATTTCTTAAGATTCCTCAAACAATGCTCTCCTTCTGGGATGTAAAGCTTTATGTGGCTATCAGAGCAGCTCATAGATTAGGAGCTGACCATCAGTAACAACAATAATCAATAAGGAAAGCATCTAGATATGAAGTTGGAGAGGCAAAACAAGAGGAGGAAGTAGGCCCCAAAAGGCAAGATCGTCACAACATTGCATGTCTTGTGCCTGAAGCATCCAAATATTGTGTTCTCATTGATTGTTGTGATTGATAATCACAACAATTATTGTGTTGATTGATTATTGTGTTCTCATTGTTGATTGTTGCTGTGAACTACCTAAATCTTCCATGAAACTGAGGAACAGGGAACTTTGTATGTTGAGCATTTCCCATATATCGTTGCATCATCCCAGCGTTTCTTCATCGTCAGAATGAAATCAGCTCTAGTTAGTTAAGGAACTTAGAAGTTTTCATGTTAATACATAGCCGATTTTGGCAAGAACTCGAGAACCTGGGAGACAGATTTCTCCAAAGTTACCACCAGACTCTGACCGGTTGCCAGTTTTATCCAGACAAGTCTTGCTGTGGTGCTGGCCGTGGTACTGAATGCTGTGACTTGACACCGATTATGAGGCACCAAAGGAACCAAAATTTTGGTCCTCCTTAGAAGGACAGTAGCTTTCTTTTTGCCTCTGCACCTTCAGACAAAACTCTCTCTTCGACCTGTGCAATTTGTTGTGACATTTTCCCGAAGTGCTCTCTACAACCACATTTGCTTTAGACATCAATTTGAAGAGGGAAAGGTTGACTTTTTGGATGTGAAATATTTTATATGTGACCTTTTATCTGTCATTGCTATTAATACAGAGTGTTTGCCCTGAAGAGTAACTAAAAATACAGTCAAATAAGATTATCTATTGCATAGAAAAAATAACACTTCATTAAAGAGACAGTGTATATAGCTCTTGGCAAACAAGTCAGTATCATTAAAGCAATGCCAGAAAGCAGACAGCAAAGAGGATGAGTTTATCTTGTCTCATTCCTGAATGAGCCAGGACTCATTCTTATGGGAAAAACTGAAAATCATTAGGATTGAAGTCAGGCTTACTGGTACCCAATCAAAATCTGATGCTCTATGGTTCACTGTGATAACAAAGGCTCTTTTTGCTCTTCACAACATAGCCATCATTCTGCCCTCCAGAGGGACAATAACAGACATGGTAACTTCAGACGTTCACAACCTGCCCCTGTTGCTGGGGCAACAGGTGCAACTTATGAAATGCCTTCATGCAGAAGAACTGAAAGCCTCTTTGAACTCATGTAGGATCCATGCATTGCTGGCCTCAAATTTGGGGTGTAGGTCTTCTGTTGCCAAACCTCCCTCATGCTTCTCCCCAGTTTTAGAAGATGGAGTCTGCTTGGTGTACTCAAGATAATATGGATTTCTGAGTTTAACAGATTTCTGTTCGTGTTCTGGCTCCACTGACAAACAGCTGTGCCATCTTTGGCAAATCACTCTACCTTCATTCACTTCAGATTTCTAATCTACAAAGTGGACATAACTGTAAATCCTACCATCTAGTGTTTCTGTGGGGATTAATAGAAATTAGTAATCATGCACTCAATAAATGTTGGTTTACTTGCCATTCCACAGAAAACTATGTGATCTGAGAATTCAGTGTAGCATGTTAACTTCTTGCTATAGTTTTCAGACATATTTAGTCACAGGCCTGTTTGTTTAGTGAAACTGTCCGGGTGGGAGACCTGGAGTTCCAGCACCTCAGGCCAATTGTACCTCAATCTCAGTTTTCTGAGATGATCCCACAAGTCTGTGGGAATCATGGGCTTCTGAAGGATGGTTTATCAATTGTTCTGGGTATTCATTGTGCCTTCTTTCCACCCATACTGGCCTTGTGACTGGTTTAGATTCTTCAGAAAGAAACTAGGTGTCTTCTATAGTTTTTAGCCCTAAACTAGAAAGTTCCAGGAGGTAGACCCTATTTCCAACCAAATGACTGCAGACAGACTTTTCCTAGCTTCCTGGAAAGTAAATAAATGGCATCTGTATTTTGATCTTCTGCACAGTTCCCAGGGTGGGGCTGCACATCCCATATTCAGGGCATAGGCCATACCTTTAAACCAAGTCCTGTTCATTCTTCAAAACCCAGGGCAGATTGATCCTCCAAAGAGAAGTTTCACTGAGCTTCCCAGCACAGGCTCTTCTTTCAGTGAGCTTCTCACTGGATTGTAAAACATCTGGGATTTGGGGGACATCATATCTTTGGCTGTTTCTCCACAGTTCTCAACTCCTCTATTTTTCATTTTGCCTACACTAGAAGAAAGCCCTAGGGAGCTCAGTATATACACGATGACAGAAGAAAGCTAAGACGGTTCCTCACAGGACTGTTCATTATATTGTTTGTATTTGGGAAGACTCCCCTGAAACATGGGATGCTAGGAATTCTGTTTAGAAAACAGAACAGTGGATTGGTTAAGACAGTGGACTCTGGAGTTGAATTCTCTAGGTTCAGCCTCTGGCTCTGTCACTGGGTGGCTTGGCACAAATTATCTAACACCTCCCTGCATCAGTTTTCTCATGTATAAAATTGAAATAATAGTATCAATAGTTCTTTCCTCACAAGGTCATTATGAGCATTCAATACATTAGTATATGTAAAGACCTCAAAACACTGCCTTGCGTGCATTAAGCATTCCATAAACTTCTCACTGACATTTTGCACAGTGTTTTATAATGAAATGAGTTAGTATGAGATTACAAAAGAACACTGGACTGAGAGTCAGGAGCTATGTTCTAGTCTTAGGTCTCCCATTCACTTGATGTGTGATTTTAGTCAAGCTACCATTGCTTTTTGGGCCTTTCTCACAATTATATTATCAGTGGGTTGAAGAAGATCATCTATAAGGCCTCCTGTCATCTATATCTTTTATTTATTTGTGTTTTTGTTAAAGTAAAATTGATTTATAGTATTGTATGTTTCAGGAGTACAACACAGTGATTGAATATTTTTGTAGATTATACCCCACTTAAAATTATTATAAAATATTGGCTCTGTGATGTATAATAAATCTTTATATCTTATTTATTTTATACCTAGTAGTAGTTGGTACTTCTTAATCCTGTATCCCCGTCTTTCCCTTTCTCCTCACTCCCTCCCCACTTATAACCACTAGTTTGTTCCCTATATCTATGAGTCTGTATCTGTTTTGTTATATTTATTCATTTGTTTTGTTTTCTAGATTCCACCTATAAGTGGTATTATACAGCATTTATCTTCTCTGTCTGATATCTATATATATCATAACCTTGTGATCTATTCATCTATTTATGAACACTCAGCTAGCTTCCACATTATAGCTTTATTTAAATAAGCTAAATAAGCTATGAGCATTGGGGTTCATATATCTTTATGAGTTATTGTTTTTGTTTTCATCAGATACATATCCAGGAGTACAATTGCTAGATCCTGTTGTTGTTGTTCAGCTGCACAGTCACGTCCAACTCTTTGCGATCCCACGGACTGCAGCACGCCAGGCTTCCCTGTCCTTCACCATCTCCCAGAGCTTGATAAGACTCATGTCCATTGAGTCAGTGATGCCATCCAACCCTCTCATCCTCTTTCATCCCCTTCTCCTCCTGCCTTCACTCTTTCCCAGCATCAGCATCTTTTCTAATGAGTCAGCTCTTCGCATCAGGTGGCTAAAGTATTGGAGCTTCAGCTTCAGCATCAGTCCTTCTAATGACTATTCAGGATTGATTTCCATCAGGATTGACTGGTTTGATCTCCTTGCAGTCCAAGGACTCAAGAGTCTTCTCCAACACCGCAGCTCAAAAGCATCAATTCTTCAGCGTTCAGCCTTCTTTATGGTCCAACTCTCACATCCATACATGACTACTGGAAAAACCATAGCTTTGACTATACGGACCTTTGTCAGCAAAGTAATAGTCCTACTTTTGCTTTTAGAGGAACTTCCATACCGTTTGCCGTGATGCTGCACCAGTTTATATTCTCACCAATAGTGTACTAGTATTCCATTTCCCTGTGTCCTTGCCAACATTTGTTATTTGTGGTCTTTTTGAGAATAGCCATTCTGACAGGTGTGAGATGATATCTCATGATGGTTTTGATTTTAGTTTCTCTAGTGATTAGTAATGTTGAGCATCTGTTCATGTGCCTATCGACAATTTATGTCTTATTTGGAAAAATATCTATTCAGGTATTCCGCTTATTTTTCAGTTGGGTTGCTTGGGTTTCTTTTTATATTTATTTGTATGAGCTGTTTACATATTTTGGATTCATAGGACATATAATTTGCAAATATTTTCTCATATGCAGTAGGCTGTATTTTCATTTTATCAATGGTTTTCTTTGCTGTGCAAAAGCTTTTAACTTCAATTAGGTCCCATTTGTTTATCTTTGCTTTTGTTTCCTTTGTCTCAAGAGACTGATCTAAAAAAATATTGCTACAACTTATGTGAAAGAGTGTACTGCCTGTATTTTCTTTTACAAGTTTATAGTTTCCAGCCTTACATTTAGGCCTTAAATCCACTTTTGGCTTATTTTTGTATATGGAGTGAGAAAATATTCTAATTTAATTCTTTTACATTTAACTGCCCAGTTTTCCCAGCATCACTTATTGAAGAGACTATCTATTCACCATTGTATATACTTGCCTCTTTGTCATACTTTATTTGACCATGTGTAAATGCTCAAACTACCGCACAATTGCACTCATCAGAGAAGGCAATGGCACCCCACTCCAGTACTCTTGCCTGGAAAATCCCATGGACGGAGGAGCCTGGTAGGCTGTAGTCCATGGGGTCGTGAAGAGTGGGACACGACTGAGTGACTTCACTTTCACTTTTCACTATCATGCATTGGAGAAGGAAATGGCAACCCACTCCAGTGTTCTTGCCTGGAGAATCCCAGGGACCAGGGAGCCTGGTGAGCTGCCATCCATGGGGTCACACAGAGTCGGACACGACTGAAGCGCCTTAGCAGCACACGCCAGTAAAGTAATGCTCAAAATTCTCCAAGCCAGGCTTCAGCGATACGTGAACCGTGAACTTCTAGATGTTCAAGCTGGTTTTAGAAAAGGCAGAGGAACCAGAGACCAAATTGCCAACATCCGCTGGATCATGGAAAAAGCAAGAGAGTTCCAGAAAAACATCTATTTTTGCTTTATTGACTATGCCAAAACCTTTGACTGTGTGGATCACAAGAAACTGTGGAAAATTCTGAAAGAGATGGGAATACCAGACCACCTGACCTGCCTCTTGAGAAATCTGTATGCAGGTCAGGAAGCAACAGTTAGAACTGGACATGGAACAACAGACTGGTTCCAAATAGGAAAAGGAGTACATCAAGGCTGTACATTTTCACCCTGCTTATTTAACTTCTATGCAGAGTACATCATGAGAAATGATGGGCTGGAAGAAGCACAAGCTGGAATCAAGATTGCCAGGAGACATGTCAATAACCTCAGATATGCAAATGACACCACTCTTATGGCAGAAAGTGAAGAGGAACTAAAAAGCCTCTTGATGAAAGTGAAAGAGGAGAGTGAAAAAGTTGGCTTAAAGCTCAACATTCAGAAAACGAAGATCATGGCATCTGGTCCCATCACTTCATGGGAAATAAATGGGGAAACAGTAGAAACAGTGTCAGACTTTATTTTTCTGGGCTCCCAAATCACTGCAGATGGTGATTGCAGCCATGAAATTAAAAGATACTTACTCCTTGGAAGAAAAGTTATGACCAACCTAGAGAGCATATTGAAAAGCAGAGACATTACTTTGCCAACAAAAATCTGTCTAGTCAAGGCTATGGTTTTTCCTGTGGTCATGTATGGATGTGAGAGTTGGACTGTGAAGAAAGTTGAGCGCCAAAGAGTTGTTTTGAACTGCGGTGTTGGAGAAGACTCTTGAGAGTCCCTTGGACTGCAAGGAGATCCAACCAGTCCATTCTAAAGGAGATCAGCCCTGGGTGTTCTTTGGAAGGACTGATGCTAAAGCTGAAACTCCAGTTCTTTGGCCACCTCATGTGAAGAGCTGAGTCATTGGGAAAGACTCTGATGCTGGGAGGGATTGGGGCAGGAGGAGAACGGGACGACAGAGGATGAGATGTTTGGATGGCATCACTGACTCGATGGACATGAGTTTGAGTGAACTCCGGGAGTTGGTGATAGACAGGGAGGCCTGGCATGCTGCAATTCATGGAGTTGCAAAGAGTCGGACACGACTGAGTGACTGAACTGAACTGATATGGGTTTATTTCTGGGTTCTTTATTCTGTTCTATTGATCTATGTGCCTGTTTTTATTTCAGCACCATACTAGTTTGATGACTATAGCTTTGTAGTGTAGTCTTGAAGTCAGGGAGCATGGTAACTCCAGCTTTGTTCTTTTTTTTTTCCCCAAGACTGCTCTTCATATCTCTTGTGCTTTTGTACAAATTTTAGGACTATATGTCATGAGTATTTTGATAGAGATTTTATTAAATATATAGATTGCTTTGAGTAGCATGGACATTTTAACAATATTAATTCTTCCAATCCATAAACATGGGATACCTTGAAAGATCTTAGTTTTTTTGAACTTTTCTATTATTTTGTGGTCTATTATTTATTTCCTCTCTGATATTTATTACTTTTTTTTCCCTGCTGATTTGGGGCTTTATTTATTCTTTTTCTAAATCCTTTAGATGGTAGGTAAGGTTGTTATTTGAGATTTTTCTTATCTCAAATAAGAAAAAGTAGACCTGTATCACTATAAACTTTACTCTTAAAACTGCTTTTGCTATGTCCCATAGACCTTGGAAAGTTGTGTTTTTATTTTCACTTGTTTCAAGGTATTTTTTAATTCTCCCTTAATTTATTCACTGGCCTTTTTTTTAAGTAGCATGCTGTGTAGTCTCCAGTGTTTTCCAATTTTTCTTCCTATAATTTATTTCTAGTTTCATAATGTTGTAGTCAGAAAAAAAATGGTTGACATGATTTTTGTCCTTCTAAATATGTTGAGACTTGCTTTGTGGCCTAGAATCTGATCTATCCTGGAGAACATTCCATGTGCACTTGAAGAAAATGTGTGTTCTGCTTTTCTGGGATGGAATGTCCTATAGATATCTAAGGGTATCTATAAGTCCACCTGGTCTAAAATGTCGTCTAAGGCCACTGTTTCCTTAATTTCTGTAAGGATCATTTGTCCATTGATGTAAGTGTTAAAAGTTCCCTACTATTATTGTATTATGGTCAATTTCTCCATTTATGTCTATGAATATTTGCTTTATATATTTAGGTGCTCCTATATTGGGTGCATATATTTTAATGAGTGTTACATCCTCTTCTTGTATTGATCCCTTTACCATTATATAATACTCTTCTTTATATTTCAGTATAGACAGTTTAAAGACTATCTGATATGGGTATTGCTAGATCAGTTTTCTTTTCATTTCTGTTTGCAGGAAATATCTTTTTTAGTCCCTTCATTTTCAGCTTGTGTGCCTCTTTAAATATAAACTGAGTCTGTTGTAGGCAGCATATACATTGGTTTTGGTTTTTTAATTCAATCACTCACCCTATGATTTTGGTTGAAGCATTTAGTCCATTGACATGTAAAGTGATTATTGAAAGGTATGTAGTTATTGCTTTTGTTTCTTATTTTTGGGGTGTTTTCTAGTTCTTCTCTGTTCTTTTCTTCTTTTAGTTTTGTGATTTGATGATTTTTTTTAATGGTATGCTTGTGTGTGTTTCTCTCTGGTTTGTGTTTATATTGTATGTTTTTGACTTGTGGCTACTAATGGGCGGCGGGGTGAGGTGTTCAGATAATGGGCTGCCCTGGTAGCTCAGACAGTAAAGAATGTGCCTGTAATGCAGGAGATCTGGGTTCACTCCCTGGGTTGGGAAGATACCCTGGAGATGGAAATAGCAACCCACTCCAGTATTCTTGCCTGGAGAAGTCCATGGACATAAAAGTTGAGCTATAACTGTATCTATTTGTTTTAAACCAATAGTCATTTTAAGTTTAAACACATTCTAGAAGATGTACATAAGATACACATGTTTTATTCCTCTTGTCCACCTTTTATATTTTTGATGTCATGTTTTACAGCTTATCTGGCCCTTAACTGTTTGTGGTGCTTTATAATTCATTTTATATTTTTTGTTTTTTAATCTTTATACTTGCCTATTTAAGTGGTTAATCCATAGCCTTTCCTATATATTTGCCTTTACTAGTGGCAAATTTGTATAGATTTTTACTTCTTGTTGTAGCCTTTTTCTTTTCCACTTAGAGAAGACCCTTTAACTCTTTTTTTAAGGTCAGTTTAGTATTGATATACACTTTCAGATTTTCTTTATCAGAGAAGTTCTTTTTGTCTCCTTAAATTCTGAATGCTAACCTTGCTGTACAGAGTATCCTAAGTTGTAGCTTTTCCCCTTCAGCACTTTAAATATATATTCCACTCCCTTATGGTGTGCAGTTTCTCCAGAAGAATCAGTTGATAGCCCTATGGGGGTCCTTTGTGTATGACTCTGTTTTTCTCTTGCTACTTTACAATTCTCTCTTACTCTTTACATTTGCCATTCTATTTATATGTCTTGGTGTGAGTTTCTTGGATTAATCTTGTTTGAGACTTTCTGCATTCTGAATGTGGAAATCTGTTTTTTCTTCAGGTTCAGGAATTTTCCAGCCATAGTTTCATCAAATACATTTTCTACTCCTTTCTCTCTGTTCTCTCTCCAGGAACCCTACAATGAAAATATTAGTATGCTTGATGTTATCCCAGAGGTCCCTTAAACTGTTCTTTCTTTTATAATTTGTTTTCCTTTCTGCCGTTCTGAGTGGGTGATTTCCATTATTCTGTCTTGCATATTTCTTATGCATTCTATTTTATCAGTCATTCTCCTGATGATTCCTTCTAATATGTTTTCATTTCAGTTATTGTATTCTTCATTTCTGACTGATTCTTTTTGTATTTTCTAGTTCCTTGTTAAAATTTTTGCTGTGTTCATTTATTCCTTTCCAAAGTTCAGTTAGCATTCTTATTACTAATGTTTGAATTCTTTACCTGTTAAATTATTTATCTCTGTTTCACTTGTTGTTTTTCCAGGGTTTTTCTTGTTCTTTCATTTGAAACAAACTCTTCTCATTTTGTTTGACTTTCTCTGTCTTTATGAATTTAGGTGAAATAGTTACCTATCTTGGTCTTGAAGGTGTATCCTTATGGGGATTATCAATATGCAGTATATATGTGCCCAGTAGCTTTGCTGGAAGAGCTTGATCTGAAGTGAGCATGTGTCACATCTTCCCTTTGAGTGTGCTGGCAGCTACCACCTAGGTAGGAAGTAGGACTAGAGATGGAAGGGCTAGAGCCAGTACGAGGTGTAAGCCAGGGCTTCTACGCTCAGTGACTGCCACTGCTCTACTGGGGGCACGGGCAGCATCCAAAGTGCTGGAGCAGATGCCCTGAGGGTCAGATCCAAGGTGGTTCCATTCCTTCTAACTGTACTCTCCCACTACCGCCAGAAATGGCACCTCCAATCTAGTGGAGATCAGTGCCAGAGCAAGAGGAGCTGGAGTGGGCACCTAGTGCATGCTGAAGTGTTGGCTGGCATGGTCCTAGAGAGCCAGCCAGAGCCCCAGGCTGTTTCCAGTTCTCTGCTTCTGTGTACTTGCCAGAAACAGCTGCCCTCACCCCATTCAGATGCAGGGCCAAGTCCAAGCCAGCTCTGACCCCCCAAGTGCATACTCTCCTTGGCAGTGGCAGTCTTCTCCATTCGTGTGGCACTGAACCAAAGCAATAGGGGCTGGAGCGGGAACTTAGTGCTGTCTGGGGTGCATGCTGGTGATGTTTCAGACTAACCAGAACCCCAAGCCATTTTTAATCTGCTTCCTCCACCTTACTTCCAAGAATAAACTAGAGTGTATACATATTCTTCATAAGCAGAGTCTTGGCTTCTTACAGCTGTCCAGTAAGACCCACTGGTTTTCAAACTAGCAAAAGGGACTTATCTTCCCAGTGTAAGACCCAGGGCTGGGGTTCCAAATATATGGTTTGAACTTCTCACTCTCCAAGGAGGATCTCCAAGTCTGTGATATCCCTCCATCCCCTCTGTGTCCCCTGCTAGGAGCCCCAGGTCCTGACATGACTAGTTCTCCCTTAGTACCCAGCTCCCTATAGATATTTCGATAAAGTCTTAGTTGTAGAGGAGACTTTCTGACAGTCTCAAGTTTGTTTTCTATAAGAATTGCTCCACTTGTATATGTATTTTAGATGTATTCACGCAAGAAGGTGAGCTTTGTCTGCATCCTCCTTCTTGGTTGTGTTGACCTCCCCGCCTATATCTATCTTTTTAAAAATTTTAACTATGGTCAGACATACGTAACATAATATTTACCATCTTAACCATTTTAAGTACACAGCACAGCGGCATTAACATTCTCATTGTTTACAGCCATCGCACCATCCATCTCCAAAATTCTAAATCTTAAAAAATTGAAACTCTGTTGCCATTGATCAATTATTCCTCATTCCCTACTTCTACCAGGCCTGAGTAACCACCATTCTACTTTCTTGAATCTAGGAATTTAAATACTCTAGATATCGCATGTATGTGTAATAATACAATATTTGTTTTTTTCTGATTAGCTTACTTTATTTAATAGTCCTATACAATGGACATGGGTTTGGGTGGACTCCGGGAGTTGGTGATGGACAGGGAGGCCTGGCATGCTGCAGTTCATGGGGTCACAAAGAGTCAGACACGATTGAGCGACTAAGCTGAACTGAAGGTTAATCCACATTGTATCACATGTCAAAATTTTCTTCTCATTTAAAGCTGCATAATATTCCACTGTGTGTATGCACCACATTTTGTTTATCCATTCATTCACTGATAAACATTTGGGTTACTTTCACATTTTGGCTACCTGTGAATAATGCCACAGTGGACATTAATGCATAATTATCTCTTTGATTTCCAACTTTCAGTAATTTTTGGCATATACCCAAAAATGCAACTGCTGGATCATATGGTAATTCTATTTTTAGTTTTTTGAGGACCCACAATATTGTTTTCACTAGCAACTGTACCATTTTATATTACCACAAAACAGTACTTGAGAGTTCCAATTTCTTCACCTCCTCAAAGCATTTGTTATTTTCTGGGTTAGGGTTTTTTTTTTTTAAGTGGCTACCCTAAAGAGTGTGAGGTGTCATCTATATCTTCTGACTCTGTGCCTTTCTGCTTGATATGGCAGAAATGGACTGGTTGCAGGCTCCGCTGCCCAGCACATTGCTTGGGTCCTTCTTCCCGTGTCAGTTTCCTATGCTAGGTACTCTGTATTCACAGAGCAACCTCCCAATCTTCCCTGAAAGGATTGTGATTGGAGCTTATAAATATACGTGACACACCTTGAATTAAAAAAAGAAATTGAGCCCGATCTCATAAAAAATCAGCCTCTTCCTTTGATTTCATAGGCATAAGCACTTCAGGTCATATTTATGGGGTTAAAATCCAAGCTCTGATCGATGGTTTCTCATCTGCTTCCTGTATTCAAGGCATGGCCCCAGAAAAGCCGGCATGGGGAAATCTGTGGCTGGATGCCACTAAAATATAAATGTTCCTTCATTTCTAATGGATGCTGAAGAATGAAGTTTATATCATTACACCTACCATAAAATATTAAATGTAAGTAATTCAATGTTACCCAGAGGCCAAAGCCAAGCTGGAGCATTTTCCTTCCCCTGTTCAGGGAGGAATGGCCCTGAGTACCCCGCCTGGCTCCCAAATACTGGTGAATTCCTGCACCTTTACTGTCCACAGCTAGAAGCTGCCTTTCTTAGGGTCCCATAATGCTTGGTGCTGCAGGGAACGATTGATAGAGAGCCAGGTCTGCACCCAACATTTTTGGCTTCTGGGAGAAAGAGCCAAAGGAGTTGCTCCTCTTCCTGAACTCTTCAACTAAAAAGAAGATTCCGTGTCTGTTGAGACCTAAGGATAGGCTGTGTCATATGCTCTTTGCACCCCCAAATCCTGCCCCATCAACCCGCCTGGTCTCATTGTAACCACAAGGGACAGGTTGGTGCACACTGTCAGAATCCCTACATGAGGAGCACCCACCTCATGCTCAGACACAGCCCAGAAGTGGGGGAAAGGCCCTGTTCCCAGTAACAACTCCCCACTAATGGAGCAGAGGGTGGGATGGTTGATTAACATCTCAGCCGCTCCTCCTTTTGAGGGACAATATCGATGTGCATTCTACATGATTCTCAAAGGGTGCCCAAAGGACTGAGTCTTATTTTGGCCACAACAGTAACTTGCCCAGTTCTGACCCTTTCCAAGGTTCCTTATCTTGTTTTCCTTGCCCCATCACTCCACCTTCCTTGGACACCTCCCAGGTAAATTACTCGGTCCAAGTCCTTGCCTCAGGTTCTGCTTTCGGGGGACCCATTCAGGACACAATATGAGGGGGATTTATGGAAGAAGTGAACTTTGAGGCTTAGGAGCTGAAAAAAAAAAAAAAAACAAATATCTCTAAAAGTCAGTGTCTATGAAAAGAACTGGGCTTCAGTTGTGCATCTTGTTCTCTATACATCTTCCCCAGACAGTCAAGGTCAGGCCACAATTGTGCAGGTCGGGTATTGCACAAGAGCACTGAACACAGGAATTTGAAAGTTGGTACTTGTTCTGCTCTGCCCCAGACTGGGAAAGGGACCCTCATGCTTACAGAGCCCTTGTTCTGTGAGCATCAACCATCCCACCCTCTGCTCACAGAGCCCAGTGAGCACTTGTTCTGCTCACCAGGCCACACCCTCAAGTGCTGGGCTGCATCCAGCAGAATAAATGTTTGCTGTTTCTTAACAGGGTACTGATCACTCACTCTCTAGGTCTTGTGGCTTCATGTTGGCATCTGCACCAAGAAGGTACCTTTTTCCATTTCACACAAGGTTCTGCCCTGTGTCTGACTACTTTTATCCACACACCTAACACTGTAACCAAGGCAGTCTGTCCCATGTTCCATATGACACTTTATTTCTGCATCTACCCTCGGCTAGTACTGACTTCCTCACTCTTCTCCCAAAAGGTACTCCTATGTTCTGCAGTGTTTGTCTTTGAGTCTCCACTTGTTCTATAAGCTTCCAAGCTGACTTGGGTCACTACAGTGCTGATTGGGATTCATCCATTTGTTCATATGTTTATTCTTCAAGAATGTAGTCAGTGCTTTTTTAATAAATACTTGGCTCTGGGTCTGCAGACATGAAGCAATCTAACCCCTGTTCTGGGGAAAGACAAACAGACAGACAGAAACAGAACAGGTGACAGTGCAGTGACAGAAGTGCACAGGGGCTCTGTGAGCATGAGAGTCCCCTTCCTAGTCTGGGGCAGAGCAGTGACTGATAGCTGTCCTCACATGAGGTGGAGGGTGGGAGATGTGGAGAACATTCCAAGAGAGAATAGCAAGTTCAAGGACAAGGAGAAAAGAAAAGTCCACAAGGGCCTTTGCTGGAGTATAAACTGGAGATAGAGGAAACAGAAAGATAAGGCTGAACTGGGGTGGGGGGATGGTAGGTGCAGGTGGTAAGCAACGTCCTGTCCAACAGGATAAACCCAGTAAGATGCTTATAGTAGTCAACCCTGTAAGGTATAGGGAGACACCCCAGGTGCTCAGCAAGAGCTTCACACTTGCTTCTATTTCAAATAGTAAAACTTTAATTGATTTTCCTCCCAAATCTACCTGTGTTCCTAGATGGTAAGCATGAGAGTTGGAGTTCATTGGACTGGGATGAACACTTGGCCATAATGAGTGGATGAGAAATGTCATGGATGTGGACTTAGTCTTCTCAACTTGGAAGATGCTGAGTCATGAGGATTGGAGGCTGTGATGATCACTGTTGCTCCCTGTCCCTTTCACACAGTGGATTTTCTGGTCTACATTCCTAGGCGAATCTCATGTGATCTGCTGTGAAAGTCTATAGGAAGAGACTCCTTTCCCTCCTGAACACAGGCATGAGCCAGGAGCAAGAAGAGAGGCAGGCAGGGGGTTAGCAGTGGGCTAGGAGGAGGAGGACCTATTCCTATTTGTTTGCTCAAGATCTTAGCATGACCTTGTAAAATGTAGGGAGGCTCAGATGAGCTGAAAAAACATGAGGTCATTTTGTCTTACTGACCATTATTCAAAGACAGATTCAAGCTCAGGCAAGTCATCAATCTTCTCTGAACCTCAGATCTCCTTCTCAAGGGAGTTCATGGTCTTTGCCTCCCTGGGCTGTTTGGACAATGAAAGGGACAAAGCAGAGTGCCTGGCCCAGAGCCTGGTTCTGATGGTGACCCCTGTTGAAGTTTATTAGATGTTGCCTCCTTCCTCTCCACCCACCCTCCTTTAGGGATCTCTTTCCACTTTTCTCAGCCTCCTTTCCTTTTTATTTATTGAATTCATCAAGCAGCATGCAGGATCTTAGTTCCCCAGCAAATGATCAAACCCATGCCCCCCTTAGTGGAAGTGCAGAGTCTTAACCACTGGACCACCAAGGAAGGCCCTCACCCTCCCTTTGTAAATATACAAGCTCTATGCCAAGATATGTCAGCATCATCCTATTCATTCATCTCTCTACAGGTTAATCAACTGTGTCATCACCAGTGAGGATATCCTGAATCAGCGCTCTGATTGTGCACCATTTTTGCTAGTAATTTGCCATGTGGCTGTTGGCAAGCCACATTTCTTGCCTGGGCCCCAGCATGTCCGTCTGTAGAATGGATGAGTGGATCAGATAGTTTCTGAGAGTCCTCTCAGCTCCAACATTATATGACATTATGATTCCATGGCTATACACTGTGAGTTCTCACCTAGGCCCTTGCCCCATGGTTTGACTACAGTCTTACTCATATCATCCCTGGTTTTCTCTTTTCCACTATCCAATCCCTTGCTTTCTCACCCCAGTAGAATTCTCTGCTACCACTTAGGACCCCTATCACACTAAGTATTTCCTCCTCACTCATTCTGTTTCATTGCAGCAATTAACAGTATTGAGTAGAGAGAAGACATGCAATATTTTTTTTCTGTTGTATTAATTTGGAATTTTATTCTGAGTATTACTGAGGGGAAGACAAAGAGAGTCTAAGCTTATAATTAGAGATATGGTTGCTGGCTTCACTAGACCGGGACATCTACACAGTTGTTAGGGCAGAAACACTGGCCCCAGAAGTACCTACTGCTCCACATTCAACCTGCTGTTGAGACTGTTATGAGCAGATGACATGAAAATCGCACATGGATTCTAGGTCTGGATACGTTACTTTGATCAAGGATGGGCAGACTTGAGTTGTGGACAGCATAACAGAAGAAGGCAGAGGTAGAAGCCTCATTTCAAGTTTATCTTAAGTCACCATATGCCCTTGAGTCACAGTGCTTAACTTCTTGGATCTCAGTTTCCTCATCTGCAAAGTGAAGGTGCTCTTACCTCTCGGGGGTGCCCTGATTGAGACATTGCACACAGAGGTCCCTTGGTGCTACCCCCAAAGAGGAACAAACGGTATCTGAAGTCACTGCTTATCCCCCGTTACAGAAAGGTTTTGTATAATGAGCAAAACCCATCACCCACCCCAGCCACTGAGAAATGACTCATTCTCATGGATGTCCTGAATAAATGGAGGAAGTATAGCAGCTCTAAAATATTAAAATGCAGAAGCAGGCTGGTGGCCTCATTTGTCACTGCCCACCTGCAAGTTTCCTCTCTGTGTTACTCATGCATTTACTACCCTACGTTCATTCACTGAGTGCATCACAACATATGCTGAAGTGCTGCTATGTGCCAGGCCCTGGACTAGGTGGTGTAGGCATGAATGGAGGGCCAAGGTCCTACCTTAGACCATCTCCCAGCCACGTGGGGAGGCCCACCCAAAGCATGTGCAATATGTTCTGATCAGTGACAGTATGAAGGAGTGGGAGACCAAGAGAAGGATCACTAAATCATCCAGAGGAATCCAGAGAGGCTCACAGAGGAGATAGAAGTTAAGAGGAGCCTTACAGGATGGGTGAGGTACTTGCAGAAGGGGATGGGGAGCCAACAGGTGGCAGGGGAGATGAGCCTTGAGTTTGGGCTGAATGTCAACAATAGGCAGAAGGTATAGGGAAAGTGTAGGAATGGACCAGCATGCAAGTGTAAAGCCAAGCCAGCAGTCTGCCAGCTGACCCTGGAAATCAACCTTTCCTTTACCCCTGAGCTTCAGGGATGTGCCATCATTGTTACTACTTGGTACTACCTTGTGGGCAGGTGGGCACAGGGCCTGGGTGTCCAGGAAAGTTGCTTATATCCAGGAGGGAATTAAAGGCTAGCAGAGGAGTGGCCACAGGAGCTGCTTTTTCATTTATTTATTTATTATTTAGGCTGTGCTGGGTCTTCATTGCTGTACATAGGCTTTCTCTAGTTGTGGTGTGTGGACTTCTCACTGTGACTTCTCCGGTTACAGAGTGTGGGTTCTAGGGCGTGTGGGCTCAGTAGTTGTGACACACAGGTTTATTTGCCCAGAGGCAAGTAGAATCTTCCCAGACCTTCTGTATGGAACTGTTGTTGAGTGTCTTGCCCTGTGGGTAGTAACTTGCATCCTAGTTTTGATTAAAATCCAAGTGTGGGGTAGGCAGCCTGCCTCTGGCCACCTAGGACCTTTGGACCTGGTGACCCACTTGGTGGCTATGGCTGGAAATGGAGCAAGACTCATCTGTTAAAGACCGATTACTATGAGGTTGGTGGTAGTTAAAGAGAGAATAAACTTCTCAACCTTCCAATTCTTAGAAAGGATCAATTACCACAGGTAGCAGGTGGGGAGAAATTGTCAGGGGAACTCAGAGCAGTGTGTCCTTGCTCAGAAGACGAGGAAGACAAAGAAAGCCCCATGGAGACTTGAAGTGGCATTTTTTTTTTTCTGACATGATTAAAGGACTCCATGCATTCTCCTGTTCTGAGGCCCTCTCTTCTTTTGCAGGCCTGGGTCCACTGTGCTCGAATACAGAAGCCTGGGGACTGCCCTGGTGGTCCAGTGCAAGGGGCATGGGTTTGATCCCTGGTCAGGGAAATAAGATCCCACATGCCATGTGGCATGGCCAAATAATAATAATAATTTTAAAAGCTTTCTTTAAAAAACAAAGAAACTCTGTCTGGTTACCCCTGATTGAGACAGCCAGAGTCTCAAAGAGAGTTAAAGACAGGATAAATCAGATCAGAAATCTTCGAGACTGCATTTCTGACTGGTTGTCATTATGTGTAATAAAGACAGAAGGGAGAATAAATACTATTATGTCAAAAGTTCTTTTCAAATGGCTGTTGATTCCCACCCTGCTGACATTAACTCAATCAGACACCTAAAATTGGGGGGCCATGAGCTTCAGGAAGTCAGTTCTTCCAGGAAGAGGGAGAAATGAACTTGTAGAATACTTGACTATGATTCTGTGTGTCTGTGTGTGTCTGTGTCTGTGTGGGTGTCTGTGTACATGATGTGTATGTGCTTGTGTGTCTGTGTGTGTGTGATTTGTATGTGTGTCTGTGTGTGTATGATGTATATGTGTGTATCTCTGTGTATCTGTGTATGTGTTTGTGTATGTGAGTCTGTATGTATGTGAAGAGCAAGGAACAGGAGGCTCAGAACAGCCTACTCTTCTCTGAACTTAACAGCGCTCAGAACTGAGGCTCCAGGCCACACCATAGTCTAAGTTAAACTAGACTCTAGATAGCAAAAAACTGCTCTTTCATCCTTTCCAGAGTCACAGTTGGGCCTTTGGAAGCATTCTGATGATTCTGTTGTCAATCAGCAGAGTTATCTGTAGGTTAAATACTGTTGAATTAACCAATGCAAGAGTTACTGATGACCAATAATAGCTTCTCCCACGTGCTAACTGTGCACTGGGAATCATGAAGGCCCTTTGAACATTTCACCTCATATAATCCTTATAAATAACTGAAAAGAATAGACATTTGTTTCCCCGTTTTACAGAGATAGAAACTGAGGATCCGTTTCTATCTTTGTAAACTTGCAAAGCGGATATGCGGTAGAGACTGGATTTGAATTCAAGAATGATCCCTTGCTCAGCTGTTTTGGAGCCTGGTGTGTAAGAGGAGGAAGTAGATGAGGGGTGGCCTGCAGCTGAAAATGAGTCATGAAGGGTTATATTCTAGAGGGATCATTCTAGGGGGCTTGGCCTTCCTTCTTTCTAGTTTCCAGGCTCTGCCTGTGGACTGGCCCCTCCTGGGCATCCCCTGAAGTGTGGACAAGTCCATGGAATGGCAGAGCTCTCCCACTGCTCGGGACTCATAGGCACAGAGTCCCCACCTAACAAGTTAGGGCTAGGAACTGACCCTCTGCCAATCGCACAGTCCCCCCAGCTTTCATCAGCCTGTCAGAGCCAGTGTAGGCATGCCAAGATTTTGCTGAAAACCACCTGCTCTTAATGTATTAAAAGCTGAAGTACTGAGGAGGGTGATGTCTTTTGTGTTTTCTTTATGGAGCCATTTGCTGCTGTTCTTTGTGAATTGTGCTGCAGAAAATCGGCTGCCAGAGGCTTTGATTGGCAGCTTTCACTGTTTATTGACTATGCCAAAGCCTTTGTGTGGATCATGATAAACTGTGGAAAATTCTTCAAGAGATGGGAATACCAGACCACATGACCTGCCTCTTGAGAAACCTGCATGCAGGTCAGGAAGCAACAATTAGAACTTGACGTGGAACAACAGACTGATTCCAAATAGGAAAAGGAGTACATCAAGGCTGTATATTGTCACCCTGTTTATTTAACTTATATGCAGAGTACATAATGAGAAACCCTGGGCTGGAAGAAGCACAAGCTGGAAACAAGATTGCCAGGAGAAATATCAATAATGTCAGATATACAGACGACACCACCCTTATGGCAGAAAGTGAAGAAGAACTAAAGAGCCTCTTGATGAAAGTGAAAGAGGAGAGTGAAAAAGTTGGCTTAAAGCTCAACATTCAGAAAACTAAGATCATGGCATCTGGTCCCATCAATTCATGGCAAATAGATGGGGAAACAGTGTCAGACTTTATTTTTCTGGGCTTCAAAATCACTGCAGATAGTGATTGCAGCCATGAAATTAAAAGACGCTTACTCCTTGGAAGGAAAGTTATGACCAACCTAGAGAGCATAATGAAAAGCAGAGACATTACTTTGCCAACAAATGTCCATCTAGTCAAGGCTGTGGTTTTTCCAGTAGTCATGTATGGATGTGAGAGTTGGACTCTAAAGAAAGCTGAGCGCCAAAGAATTGATGCCTTTGAACTGTGGTGTTGGAGAAGACTCTTGAGAGTCCCT
>NW_011494956.1:10596862-10625132 GCF_000754665.1 Bison bison bison | reverse complement strand
GCTGAAACTCCAATACTTTGGCCACCTGATGCGAAGAACTGACTCATTGGAAAAGACCCTGATGCTGGGAAAGATTGAGGGCAAGAGGAGAAGGGGACGGCAGAGGATGAGATGGTTGGATGGCATCATGGACTCAATGGACATGAGGTTGGGTAAACTCTGGGAGTTGGTGATGGACAGGGAGGCCTGGAGTGCTGTGGTTCATGGGGTCACAAAGAGTCAGACACAACTGAGCAACTGAACTGAAATTAACTGAACTGAATGATGGGCTGATGGGGCTTCTGTTATTGTTCAGTCGCTAAGTCATGTCAGTCTCATTGCGACCCCAGTGAGCACACTCATTTGGAGCACATGAGTACACCCCATTATCATGAACCAGATTTCACAGCTTCACAAGCAAGGACCAGCCCTGGCAATATCACCCTTCACCACCCCCTGGATGAACAGTTGAGGAAAGTATGGAGCAGCTGCCTTTTTCCAATCAGCAGCCATGTTACAGTCTCCAAAAGAGCTGCTGCCCATTGTGGCTCAGCTGATCAGATCTTGGGTCCAAATTTAGGAATGGGCTTCCTTCTGGGGAGCTGCCATTCATCTCTGTCTACTCCTGGGCACAGTTACTGCCCTTTCTGTACTGGCAGATGTATTAATGTCCAAGGGCTACTGTAACAAATACAAACCAAATGGCATAAATGACAGAAATTTATTGTCTCCCAGTTCTAGAAACTGGAAGCCTAATATCAAGGGGTTGTTGGTTCCTCCTGAGAACTGTGTGGGAAGATCTAAGTCTTCCCCATGGTTTTTGGTGGTCTCCTTGGTTTATAGACAATGTTCTCCCTGGGTTTCCACATCATCTTCCCTCTGTACATGTCTCATCTGTGTCCAAAGTTCCTGTTTTATTAAAGATGTGGTCATGTTGGATTGGGCTCTCCAGGTGGCACTAGTGTTAAAGAACCTGCCTGCCAGTGTGGAAAATATTAGAGACATGGATTTGATCCCTGGGTTGGGAAGATCCCTTGGAGGAGGGCATGGGCACCTACTCCAGTATTCTTACCTGAAGAATTCCATGAGCAGAGGAGCCTAGTGGGCTATGGTCCATAGGGTCACAAAGTCAGACACGACTGAAGCAACTTAGCATGCAAACGTGTTGGATTAGGGCCCACCTTAATGCCCTCATCTTAATTTGATCATCTACAAACACTCTATTTCCAAATAAGGTCACATTCACAGGTGCTGGAGGTTAGGACTTCAACATCTTTGAGGGGGACGCAGTCAACCCATTAACAGTCGAGATGCTGTCTTAGTGTCTGAATCTGCACGGGAGCTATGGATACATAGGCTGCCAAGGTGATAGAGAGACACTCAGAGTGTGGGACAGCCTCGTCTGATACACAGAATAGAACAACCCTCTTCATTCTGAGATCTTGAGCTCTGGACCAGTCAAGGAAGAAAGCATCTGTGCTTGGAGAGGATGGAGCCTGAGTCTCACCAGCTGACATTCTGTCTGCATTTTTCTTTTCAGAAGTAGCTGGACACTAGTTGAGCTCTTACTCTTGGCCTAGAACTGGTTCAAGGGATTTATGTATGCTAACTGATTTAACACTTATCATTTCCTTAGGAGGTGGATACTAGCATGAGACCTGTTTTACAGACAGCAAGTGACTTTCCTGGCTCACTAATGTGATAGAATTGGGATGAAAACTCAAGCACTCTGACTGCAGGATCTGCAGGATCCAAACTTTTAATCCTGAATTCTTGATAATGCAGATTTTAACCACCTCCTTGCCCCCTACACTACCCTCTGACCCAGAGATTCTGATTTAGCAACTATGAGATGGAGCTCAGGAATCTGAATTTCAAGAGTACCTGTAGTGATCCTGCTGCAAAGTCTACAGTTTATATGTGGATTAACAGTGTCCTCCTGTTTCCATGGAAGTGACTTTGTTAGAAAAGGTCGTTCGTCTACAGACCTCTGAGTAGCAAGGGTAAGCACCATCGTTTTCCTCCGTCTTCTCTCAGGCACATGGTAATGGGTCTCCACGTGCCACCACTCCACGCTCCTCCACACAGCAGCCCAAGGAATCTATTTGCAAGGCAAACCTGAGGCCACAGATCTGTCTGTGACCCTGTAGCTCCTAGAATAAAACCTGCATCCCCAACACTGCCACAGGCCCTCCGGGAGCCATTCCTGCTCGTGCCTGGGTTGAAGTTCCATCTCTGCCAATGGAGCAAGTATTTTAAGCCCTCTATGCCTCATCTGTAAAGCAGAAATAGTTAATAACATCACAAGGGTGGCAGCCAGAATGGAACATGTCCAGTTCCACTCCTAGCCTCTAGGTGGTGAGCAGTCAAAGGCAGCTTTCTGGGTAAGAGCCCCCTTGGAATGTTCAGCACTGTATGACTCTGAACTCAGAGTTCTTAACTTGTGGGGCTCTAGAAGGATGTGAAATAATTGTGCAAAGACTAGTGTTCTTTACTGCACAGACCTGGCACTAGCTCCAGAGGGGCTTTTGGTATCTGAGACTCGGGAGGACACACACCTGGTAGAACAGATGGGGGAAGGGTGGACCATCCTTCCTCCAGGCCTAAAGGTTCTTAGTGTACAGATGCCCCTTCCTCCCCATCCTCAACCTGGTCAGCTGCTCTGTTAATCTGATGTGCACAGTGCTTGTCTGCTTTTCCCGAACGGATAGTGGGGCATATGGGCTCTTAGCTAACGATGTGGGGGCAGAGATGAGGGTTCTGGCCTCCTGACACAGACCCACATGCACTGCTTTGTTAGGAGGGAATGGGGATATGTCACCCTATACAGTGGCTTCTCTTGGCAAAGCTGCCCTGTGTCAGTGGCCATGACTAGCAACATCGTGCCATCTGCTTCTCGGACAGTGGCTTGTGGGTTTGAGGAGGACAGTCCACGTTTGAATGTGGCCCTCAGAACATTAGTACCTTGTCTGTACCATAAGGGGCTAGATTGAAGCATCTCAAGATTTTTTTTTCCATTTGGGTTATTTTTGAAATCCGAGGAAGAGCCCTGGCCCTAGGATCAATGTTCTGTGCTGACCAACTACGCTTCTCTCTCTCACTTTCTCCTCTCTTTCTCCAAACCCGCTGCTGCTGCTGCTGCTAAGTCGCTTCAGTTGTGTCCAACTCTGTGCGACCCAATGGACGGCAGCCCACCAGGCTCCCCTGTCCCTGGGATTCTCCAGGCAAGAACACTGGAGTGGGCTGCCATTTCCTTCTCCAATGCATGAAAGTGAACAGTGAAGGTGAAGTCACTTAGTCATATCCGACTCTTCACGACCCCATGGACTGCAGCCTACCAGGCTCCTTTGTCCATGGGATTTTCCAGGCAAGAGTACTGGAGTGGGGGGCCATTGCCTTCTGTGCCAAACCCCCTACAACCTCATTATTCAGGGCAAATGTATTAGGACTGGAAAGACCGTGGCTTTGACTATATGGACTTTTGTCCATAAAGTGATGTCTTTGCTTTTTAATACACTGTCTAGGTTTGTCATAGCTGTTATGAAGTGAGTAGTGTGTAAAACAGCATCAGGATTCAAGTCTCACTCCCCTGGTTATGGCTCGAACGTGTCCCTTTAAGATCTTGTTGAAACTAGTACTTGCCTAGCAGATGTCTTCCTAAAGCATGCTTTTCATCATAGTCCAGACTACCTTGTAAAGTGCACCTGACTTTCAGGAGCTCTAATTTACTTCTGCATAATACACATGTTTCACCTTCCCCTGTATGTGGCACACTGTAATAATCTATGCTTAATAGATTTGGAAATGAGTGAATTAAAAGTTAAAAATTTATAGAATATTCCTAATTTTTAATTTTAAAAAATGTAAAAAGAAAATAATAAAAGTATGTATACAAATAGAATGATTGTATATGCAAAGAGAAGGTTGTACAGCATGGTATTCACAGTAGCCTGGTGGCTGCAATTGTAGAGGATTCTCATTTCCTTTTTACTTTTTGATAAACTTAATTTTTTAGGGTAGTTTTAGATTTACAGAAAATTTTCACATGATAGTACAGAGAATTCCCATAAACCCCACTCTCAGTTTGCCTCATTATCAACATCTTACATTAAGATGGTACATTTGTTAGAATTAATGAACCGGTATTGATAGAGTCTTATTAACTAAAGTCCATACTTTATTCAGATTTTCTTACTTTTTTTACTGAATATTCTTTTTTGCTCCAGGATCGCATCCAGCACATCACATTACATTCAGTCATCCTGTCTCCTCGGGCTCCTCTTGGCTGAGACAGTTTCTCAGACTGTCCTTGTTTTTGGTGACCTTGACAGTTTCGAGGTAGACTGATCAGATTTATTGAAGAATGCCCCTTGATGGGTCTTTGTATCACGTTTTTCTCATGATTAGACTGAGGCTATGGGTTTTGTGGAGGAAGATCTCAGTGGTCCAGAGCCATTTTCATCACACTGTATCATGGGCACATTCTGTCAACCTGAAGACTGAGGTGGTGTTTGTCAGGTTTCTCCACCATAAATGCAGTTGTACCCCCACTTTCTGTACTATACTCTTTTGTCTACTGTTCCATATACTCTGAAGTTTTTTTCTTTCAATGAACATATCAGTAATTACTTTGATAATCTGGAAGAAAAAATATATTTTTGTTTTGGAAAAATAAATGACAAAGTCTCATCAAACTTTCATCCTTTCTTTATATATTGTTATGGCTTAATTTTCACACTATTGTTCATGGCTCCTCCAGAAGACCCTGCAAGGAGTGGTCTGGTCACAGCCTCGGTTCCTCCAGAGTATGACCCTGGCCTTGACCCTGGCTGATAACCTCATGGAGAGTGTATCATGCAATGTATCTTCTGATGATGCCATGTGAGCAGCCCCATAAATCAACCAGGAACCTTGCCCTCACTGTAAAATTAAAGGGGACTTTCAGCTGTACTTTCTCCTTGCTGCCTGTAAACAGGGCGTAAATCTTGCTGAATGAGACGTTCTTATCCAGCCACCTGAAAACATCCCAGCAGCTTGGAGGCCAACCTGCTATTCTCTGTCCTTTCAGAACACGCATTCCCTGCCCCAGGACAGGTGTATTGTGTTCAATTTTCAGTGGGATAAATGAGTGAATTGTAGCAGTTTCTTCCCTTCTCTCATCCCTGGCTTTTTGTCAAAGAAGCAAACGAGAGTGATGCATGAAAATGAGACAGCTTTTCCTATGGTACCAGTTTCCTGGCCACCTGCAGCAGCCACGCTGTCCTGAAATTTACTATTCTTGTTTTTTGTTTGTTTGTTTTGTGAAGGAAACAGTTCTCCAGAGTGAGTCTGAGAGCAGGTGGCTAATTTCTCTGCTTTAAAAGGAGCCTGATACAGAAGGCAAGGTTCAGAAAGGACACTGTTGGGGCTGGGTTCCCCAGGATGGATGATCAGTGGACTGAGCTTTGTTTATTTAACACCTAAAAGAGAAGAAAAGAGTCTTCAGTCATCCCTTGTCCTGGCGTGTCTTTCTGGACCAGGTAGCGTTTCTTTGGGAATATGGAAAATACTCAGCAAATTTCACAGCTCTGGGTGGTTGCTGTCTTCTCACGTAGAGGGTCTCAACCTTGGCACTACTGACACTGTGGACAGAATAGTTCTTTGTTGTAGATGACTGTAGATGACTGTCCTGTGCATTTGGGATGTAGCAGCATCCTTGGTTGCCACCCGCAAGAGGACAGTAGCACCATTTTCCCAAGTTCCCAAGTTGTGACGAACAAAAATGTCTTCAGACATGGCCAAATGTCCCCTGAGGGGAAATCACCCTCCACGAAGAACCGCTATTGTAAAGGGCTGCGTATCTGTCTAGGTCCTGTACAGTGGAATGCGTTTGCACCTCTTGGTTATGCTCGTGTTTCTGCTTGAGGACTAGGAGATACAGGTACTCCTTGCCTGTATAGGGCAAACGACTTGCTAACATTAACTGCAGAAAGTACAAGGGTTTGAAACCAGGAAGGTAGTCCCCATCATGGTTCCTGTTCCAGTTAGCTACTGCCATGTAACAAAGCACCCTAACCTTAGTGCAATAAAACAGTAGCCATTTCTGGATGCTATGGTCTTTAGGAGGGGACTTTTTGATGTCTGGAGCCTTCAGCAGGAATATTCTAAGGCTATGAGGGGCTTGACACCTGGGACCTAGAATCATCCAAGGCTGTCTTCACTCACATGACTTTTAGTTGATGCTGGCTGTCATCTGGAACTAAGCTGGGGCTGTAGCTTGTTTATGTACTTGTGACCTCTCCATGTGGTCTGGGTTTCCTTACAACATGGCGGCCTCAGGGCACTCAGATGCTTAAGCATGTGGTGTCTTGGGGTTCCAAAAGGGACTATCAAAAGAGGAGCAGGGGGAAACTGTCTTGCCTTTTATGACCAGGCTTTGGGAACTCACTGTGATCAGAAGCACTCCCAGATTGCAGGTGTGTCAAAGTCACATTGTATGAAAAGCATATGGTCAGGGAATATTATTATAGCTATCTGCCCAAGTTCCCTCTGTGACTTTATCATCCTAAAAGAGGGTGTTTCCCTCACCCCATCCCATGGGCCCTGACTCCTGACTCTCTTCTCTCCCGTGGGCCCTGACTCTCTGCTCTCCAGCTTTCTCTTCTCTTTTATTTCATCATAGAGGCTCCCCCATAACCAAAGAGATTGAGTTGAAATTACCCTCCAGATCAGCTAGAAAGGATTAATATTGGAGTTTTGTTTGGTTTATTCCCTCTCAATATCTCCAGTGGTTCTAAGAACCTTTTGATTCTCAATTCTAGAGGTCTTAAGAATAGCTAACTCTATTTCACCTTGAAAAAGCTCCTTTTAAGGCAAAAGCCACAGCATTGGTTACTATGAGGTTAGCTCAATAAAGAATTATGAGACTGGTGTACTTGAAATAAGATTTCACACAAATATTTGCATTTAAGAGACTGTTCTAAAGAGTGAACTTATGTCTTCCAGAGTCCAGCAATGCACAGTGTACACACTGGGTTCTTAGTGCTTACTGAATAACTGTTTCTGACCTCAGTGACCAGGCATTTTGTTATATTTAGTATTGTCTATATCAGAGGCTTGTGATATTCTCCTTAAGCCTGGAAGATCTAGACAAAAGAGAAACAGAATATCAAGTTTTACTTTTCTTTAATCCTCATGCAAATCCTAGTTGCACTGAGTAATTCACATAATCATTCTGAAATAATATAACTTGAAAGAGTTTCTAAGCTGTGCTGTGCTTAGTCACTTAGTCATGTTCGACCCTTTGAGACCCCATGGACTCAAATGAGCTCACCAGGCTCCTCTGCCCATGGAATTCTCCAGGCCAGAAAACGGGAGTGGGTAGCCATTCCCTTCTCCAGGGGATTTTCGTGACCCAGGAATTGAACCCAGGTCTCCTGCGTTGCAGGTGGATTCTTTACCATCTGAGTTGCCAGGTGGCCATAGCTAAATGTTTGCCTGTGGTAGTTTTGAGCTGATGCTAAAATCGTCTGGCATTGCTGATGCACAGGCAGCCCATTGTTCGTTCCTGGCTGAGGACTCCCTGGTTTGATTGTTCAACTGTCCTTTACTGACTGCTGTGTGCTTAGACTCATTCTAAGTGGCAGACATGGGTGGCTATCCAAAAGAAGGCAGACATCAAGTCTTAGGGCTGCTTTTAGCTTTGTTTATCTGCTATATTTATTTACAGTTGGTTAAGATTAGCATATCCTTCCTTCTCCAGCCTCCTCTATTCCCATTCTTTGCCTTGCCTGGTTTATCAGTCTGCTATATTTTTGGTAATCCTGCATAACAAGCCACCTCACTTCTTGTTGGCTTACAAAAGTAAGCATTTACCATTATTTGGAGTTTGGCTGATTTAAGCTGAGTTCAGTTAAGATAGACTTCAAGTTTGCTTTACACATATGTCATGGCTGGGCCTGAAGCTAGCTAAGACATATTCTCATGACAAAGGCAAGAGCACAGAATACAAATCTCACTCTGCAAATGTATTCTAAGCCTCTGCTCATATCATGCCTACTAACTTGTGTGTATGTGTGCTAAGTTGCTTCACTCGTGTCCAACTCTGTGACCCTGTGGACGGCAGCCTACCAGGGTCCTCTGTCCATGGGATTTTCCAGGCAAGAATACTGGAGTAGATTGCCATGCCCTCTCCAGCGTATCTTCCTGACCCAGGGATTGAATCTTTATGTCTCCTACATGGGCAGGTGGGTTCTTTATCACTAGTACCACCTGGGAAGCCTGTCTGCTAACTTAGCAGTGACCAAAACAAGTCACATTCTCAGCCCAAAGCCAAGTTGCATACCAGTAGACTCCTCCCAGGAGACAGGGGGAAAGTGCTTGAATATTTATTAAGCAGTAATCTAATCTAGCACACCCAGTACTTCTTCTACAAGAGCCATGCTCTTTCTGGCCTCTGGACCTTAGTATGCCATCCCCTGGACCTGAATACTCTTCCATTGGAGGTCGAAATATCTGATTCCCTGACTCATCTTTTGAGATTCCAGGCCGGAGCCACCTCCTCTAGGACACCTTCCCTGATAACACACTTGGGTTCCTGAACTCTTCTCCAGGTTCCCATCACATCCTGCATGTCCTGAACCAAGCGGATGTATCTGTTGGTCTCTATCACCCCCACCATTCCATTCGTGAGTGTTAAACCACATCTGCGTCACCATTCTTTCCCCAGCATACAGCACAGACTCAGAAGTTGTTCCTGTTTTTGTTTGTTCTTAAATTTTATGCATTCATTCATTTATTTATTTATTTTTGACTGTGTTGGGTCTTCACTGATGCAAGGGCTTTTTTTCTAGTTGTGGAGAGTCCGGGCTACTTTTCATTGTGGTACTCGGGCTTCTCATTGCAGTGTCTTCTCTCGTTGAGGAGCATGGGCTCTAGGGCACACAGGCTTCAGTAGTTGTGGCACGTGGGCTCAGTAGTTGCAGCTCCTGGGCTCTGGAGTGCAGGCTCAGTAGTTGTGGACACAGGCTTCGTTGCTCCATGGCATGTGGGATATTCCCAAACCAGGGATTGAATCTATGTCTTCTACATTGGCAGACTGATCCTTTACTACTGAGGCACCAGGGAAGCCCAAGCTCAAAGGATTTAAAAAGAAAAGGCACACTGTGCTGTGGCATTGGGTGAAGGGTAGTGATCTTTCTATACTGACAGCTCTCGGCAAGAAGCACAGATAGAACTGGGTTTCAACATTTCCAAGGAGGAGGGCCATTTGGAGTGAACTATCCAAGCTATCTGGGCACATGTAACTATCCAACAAATGCCATCTGCTTTGGAGGCGTGTGGAGACTGGGAAATCAGTGTAGATTGTGTGGCTTAGGTTCTGTTCTGGAGGGCATTAGATCCTCACTTGCCTGTTTTGAATGTTGTTCCTCCTATCCTGACTTAGATGGGGAGCGGGTCTGATTAGCTGCCAGTTTGTTCCCCAAGGAGTAGGCTTGAATTTGAGGCCAAGAAGCATTGGGTAGATACAGGCTGTTTTATGCAGGATCTGTGATCGATTTGCCATTGATGTTCCTGTGTTGATTTTTGTTGTTGTTGGTAAAGGTTGTGGGGCTGGGAATGTGGAGCAGAAGGCTGTGCATGTGGTTAAAAGCAGTAACATATGTGACCACCGCTCATCTCTGTTTGGAACTTTCCAGAGGCAGTAAGGAGGGTGAAGGGGACAGACTTACAGGCTTTGAAGCCTCTTCAACTTCTTCAGAATGAGGTTGGAAATGGGAATCTCTGTTTCCCAGGTGGTGCTTTAAAGTCACAGCTGTTCTTCATTTAAAGAAATCCAAAGTCTTTCACTGTGAATGATCAATTTGAAGGTAACTCCATTATCTGCATTTGCCGGTTCAATATGGTGCTCTTAGATGTAATAACCCATCATCTCAGCTTTCTGAAACAATGCATGGCTTCCCAGGCTGGGTCTTCATCCAAAGAAGTGAGTGGAGACATTCAAAAGCCTCTTCCAAATCAATACACAGAATACGAGTGATCAGAGGGAATGACAGAGCCCCAAACCCTGCCACCTCTTCTTGTGTCACTATCCCCCTAGGCATGCAAATGTTCATATGAGTCTCACCATCTCAAAGATGCTTTTTCCATGCCAGTTGAATTGCCATGAAATTCATCAGACAGATATTGCATTGTTTTTTCAAGTTTATAATGTCTTGGTAGCCAAGTCCATGCAGCTACCCTGCATATAATGGCCCAAACAAGTTCTTTTGGGTATTCTTATTTAGCAACAGTCCTCAGGGAGCTATTCTAAGAACATAGGGGATAGAGGTACAGGGCCTGTCTGGCACCTTCATCTCATTTTCAGTGACCCACTCTGCTCATTGCTCCTGTTCGACTCACTCTGTATCCACAGCCCTGGGCTGTGCTTTACCTGCCCACCTTCCCAGTTCTGCCCATTCAGATTTTCTGGGCAGCATCCCCTGCTAGTCCAAGGGCATTGCACAGAGAAGTTACTCAAAAAACGTGTAGGATTGAATTATGAGAATTGAGTATATTTAGGAACAAAAGTCCAATATGCAGAAACTCTGAACTGAGCTGTTTTCAATCCTATTTATCTAAAATTGAGGTTGAAAACTCTTTGAATCTGTTTGTATAGTCAGCCTTTCACTTTCTTTAATGACTCTTAGCCACTGACTTTATCCTCCAGCATTTTACAGTACTCACCAGCAAAAAGTGGGAGAATGACAACCTTCATTCTGGCTGTGAGGATTATGGGTAATAGATAGAGAGTGAAATGCATGCAACCCTCATTATATGATCTGGAATCTGAAATAAAGGTTAGAATTATCTATCTACCAATCTATCTCTATCTACCAATCCACTGAACGTGCCTCAGCTAATATCAGACTTCCTTGTACTAGTCCCTAGGTTATCATATTTTTATTTTCTTCTAATACATAAATAGTAAACACTGAAAGAATATCTTTTCTAACATTTTTTTTATAACTTTTCTCTCCTGAGAGAGATTTCACAGCTTTACCAAAGTTTTGCTTTATTTTCTTTCAAGGGGCCCAGATTCTGTTTTCTTCTGAGAATGACACACACATTTTGAACAGAGTCATTTTCTTGATGCTTTTCTCACAAAGTACCATTGAGTAAAATGTGTTACTTGAAGTCTCCTAATAGACCAAAAAAAAAAAAACAAACCTAAAATAAACACACAAAAATATTTTGCTTTTGAACTTGTTCTTGTTGAACAGGAGAGATTGAATCATTACAATGACATGAGATCTGAGTGAGCTGGAGATCCCAGGCCGGTTTCGCTTAATCTTGAGTCCACTGTGGCTTTGTTCAGTAGATATTTACAGGATGGTACCACGGAGCCTACCATGTTGGTGACCTGGCATTTTTCTGCTGTCCTGAATCAGAGAGTAAACAAAGGTGAGTCACTTGTGAAGCAAACATCTGATTAATCACTAAAACACAGACTACAGCACTTCTTTATTGCTGCTCTGTGTAGATAAGATCTCCATGAATCATTTCTTCTCTCAAAGCAAGAGAGAGTTAGCAGTCATAGCACATATACTTTTATGATCTCCAAGTAATGCTTCCTTCAATCTGCCTCTCAGCAATCGTTATTAAAAGGGTCAGTGGCGTGTGCTTGTTTTCATATGAGTTTTTATTAAATGCTCATAGACCTACTGCATATCTACTAAGGTGCTCTCTCCTGAATTGCTTCTTCAGGGAAAAATAGCATAGAGATGGAAACTTTGGAGAATGTATATGTAGAATCTCTTCATTGCACTTGATGGAGAAAAAAAATATTAGATTTTGACCCTAGAGCCCAGTCCCATCAACTAATTCTGGCAGCAAAAAGAGGTGGGTTGAGAAGGATCTGATGCTTAATATTGACTCAGTACAGAGAATACTACAATGAATTGGGATTGACTGTCACTTGGGTGAAAATTTTCACTTATGAGCAAAATTTGCACCTACTACAATTCTCACTTCATACTGTTTCACTGTTTTAAATGTTAAACACAAATAAAAAGTTGTTCAACAAGTTGTCTTATGGAAGATAGAATTGAATTAATTAAAATTCTCCTTCATCTTTACACAATCACTGGGTTATTGTTGCTGTTTTTGTTTTGTTTTGTTTGTTTGTTTGTTTTACTCTTTTACATACATGTAGGACTCTAGAGTAACTTTAGACTTGAGGGGTGCTCACTGTTCTAACCAAGTTTGGACTGTTCTGTGTCACTTAGAGGGCTTCCCAGGTGTCTCAATGGTAAAGAATCTACCTGCTAATGCATTAGACAGGTTCGATCCCTGAGCCAAGAAGACCTCCTGGAGAAGGAAATGACAATCCACTCTAGTATTCTTTCCTGGGAAATGCTATGGACAGAGGAGCCTCTGGGCTACAGTCCATGGGGTTACAAAGAGTTGGCCATGACTGAGCAATTGAGCACACATGTCACTGGGTAGAAAGAGAGAGTCATGGCACAGGTATTGGGTATTTGGTCTGTCTCTTAGACTTGCAAACCTAGCCAGTTGTGGTCAAGTTCACAAGCTTTGGCCCCTGGAAAATTTCCTCTTGAAATGGTTGTAACCAAGATGGGATGTGACTGTAATTCTTTGGCTTCAAACTCTCAGATAGAAACTAATTCATTCAGTCTTATCCCACCAGCCTGGACAGGCTGAACTTCTGAATGAAATGAACCCTGATGCCCCAAACCAAGTTTTTTAACTCTTAAAATTAAATTTAAATCCGTTTCAAGTTATAAAGACATTGTCTTTCTCTGACCGCCTTTGTATCCATGCCCCAACATAGGGTCAATCAGTGAAGACCGTCTCACTTGCCTTGCGTTCTCACTTTGCTGTGTCTGGGTCCCTGTCAGCCAGGGCACTTTTCCTGCCAACCAGGCTTCAGCACCAGTCTGCTCTCAAGAAAGGATGTGCTGTTAGTCATTTACATCTCAGCTTGAGTTTCACTGTTTTTCTTTCTCTCGGAAAATAAAGTCTGAAATTTCTGTAAGGAATGAAAGACCCTTATTATAGGAAGGGCACCCATGTACTCTTGCTAGCTTTCCTTCCATGGCTGTGTTTCTCTCTCTAGCAAGACTCTAAAGATACATAGATTCGGGGGAATGAGCAGCCACACGTATCCCTATCTATCACTCTGCGCCGCTGGCTGGCTTGCAAACAGAGGACAAGCATTCTGCATCCCAGGATCTCTCTCCAAAGCTTTCTCTGACTCTCCCCACCTCTCGCTTTCCTGACATCTCTCATAAAACTGAGGGGTTCGTTTTGATGACAATTTTTGAAACTTTGCCAGAAGTATGGGAAGGAGAGCCAAGAGTCAGGCAGTGGCTGAGGGCTAATGAACCTCTTTCTGCACACAGCACCCTGCCATCCCCTGGGGAAATGAGCTGGCTGCAGAGGCAAGTTAGGTCCTTCCTCTTGGCTTGGCGGCAGCTTAAGAAAAAAGATAATAACTTTGGAAAGCTGAAAGGAGCACATCCAAGAAAAGCAAATCTTTCTTAAATGATGCCAAGAACACTCACATTAATCTCAGAAGGTAATAACAGGTAGAGAAGTGTCACTCATGTAAAATGAATTTGCAGGAACTTCCCCGGCCATCCAGTGGTTAAGACACGGCACTTCTTCTGTAGAGGGTGTTGATTCTTGGTTGGGGAACTAAGATCCCCCATAGCCAGCTGCAGATTTCCACCTTTAACACAAAGCTTTGGGTTTCTGAAAGTCCGGTGGTGAGGGACCAGATCTCATGCAGAAAATAGCATACAGGGTAGGGATGGAATAGCTTGTGAGAGCCCCTCTTGTACTATAAGTTTCCAAAAGTAAAACACTGAAGGACACATTAAGTAATGAGTGTATAGGTGACATAATGCCATCTCAAAGTCTTAACAGTGGATGCTCCATATGATTCTGTTTCATTTACTCATTTACTGCTTGCTTGCTGGCAACTTCTTGGGTTCTTTCATCCCAGATGTTTTCACAAGATGCTTTTAAGTTCATGTTAGCCTTCTGCAAGTGGTATGTACAGAATGAGGCACTTATTTTGGTTTCTTCCTTCATCTAAGTAATCCATGACTTTCTGCCTTAGACTCCAGGTTATTGAAGCCTGGGGCTTTCGGTAGTTCTAAAGAGTGAGGCTGTTCAAGATGGAGAAAATCATTGAGTAAAGTTATCATAAGGCTGATTAGGTGTTTGACAAACCCTGAACCCTTTACCTTATCCCTACCCACCTTCTGCCAACACTTGAGCAGTTTATTTTCTCAGATCCCACAGAAAGCTTAGTCTTTATTGACCCAGCATCCCTTGTTTTACCCCTAACCTAAGAGAATTAGTGCTGGTGAAAAAAGGGTTCGCAGGGTGCTTCAGGGGCATAGAGAGGGGCCAGTAACCAGGATAAGGGAAAACTGCCCAGAGAGTGGGGCAACATAGATAAGTATGAAAATATGATTAGAAGAGGCTAGATAAGCTTGTCAAAAAGCATTTCTCAATATGAGGGGTGGAAAGAGAGAGAATGTATCAGAGTTTTATTTAACTTTTCAAAGAGGGAACCAGCAAGATGAGAAAATCAGTACAAAAGAAAAATGAGAACTGGGATTTTATATAACCTGTGAAATACAAAGGAATGCTGAAAAGAGATAGATAAATTAGATGCAAAGCCAGATAATTCCTGCAGGGCAAGGAAACTATAACATAATTTTTCAGTTTCTTTTCTACCAGCCTCTCTACCTTATCAGAAAACTAATGTTTTTTATATGTTAACCTTTATCCTTTGTAGAATACAAAATACTCTGTCCAAATCAATAGTAACCAGTATGAAAAACACAGCCAAATCCTCCTAGAGCAAAGGTTCAGTTCAGTTCAGTCGCTCAGTCGTGTCCAACTCTTTGCGACCCCATGAATCACAGCACGCCAGGCATCCCTGTTCATCACCAACTCCTGGAGTTCACTCAAACTCACGTCCATCAAGTTGGTGATGCCATCCATCCATCTCATCCTCTGTCATCCCCTTCTCCTCTTGCCCTCAATCCCTCCCAGCATCAGAGTCTTTTCCAATGAGTCAACTCTTCACATGAGGTGACCAAAGTACTGGAGTTTCAGCTTTAGCATCAGTCCTTCCAGTGAACACGCAGGACTGATCCCCTTTAGAATGGACTGGTTGGATCTCCTTGCAGTCCAAGGGACTCTCAAGAGTCTTCTCCAACACCACAGTGCAAAAGCATCAATTCTTTGGCGCTCAGCTTTCTTCACAGTCCAACTCTCACATCCATACATGACCACCAGAAAAACCATAACCTTGATGAGATGGATCTTTGTTGACAAAGTAATGTCTCTGCTTTTTAATATGCTATCTAGGGTGGTCATAACTTTCTTTCCAAGGAGTAAGTGTCTTTTAATTTCATGGCTGCAGTCACCAACTGCAGTGATTTTGGAGCCCAAAAAAATAAAATCTGACACTGTTTCCACTGTTTCCCCATCTATTTCCCATGAAGTGATGGGACTGGCTGCCATGATCTTGGTTTTCTAAATGTTGAGCTTTAAGCCAACTTTTTCACTCTCCACTTTCACTTTCATCAAGAGGCTTTTTAGCTGCTCTCCACTTTCTGCCATAAACGTGGTGTCATCTGCATATCTGAGCTTATTGATATTTCTCCTGGCAATCTTGATTCCAGTTTATGCTTCTTCCAGCCCAGCGTCTCTCATGATGTACTCTGCATATAAGTTAAATAAGCAGGGTGACAATATACAGCCTTCACGTACTCCTTTTCCTATTTGGAACCAGTCTGTTGTTCCATGTCCAGTTCTAACTGTTACTTCCTGACCTGCATATAGGTTTCTCAAGAGGCAGGTCAGGTGGTCTGGTATTCCCATCTTTTTCAGAATTTTCCACAGTTAATTGTGATCCACACAGTCAAAGGCTTTGACATAGTCAATAAAGCACAAATAGATGTTTTTCTGGAACTCCCTTGCTTTTTCAATGATCCAGCGGATGTTGGCAATTTGATCTCTGGTTCCTCTGCCTTTTCTAAAACCAGCTTGAACATCTTAGCAAACTATATTTATAAAGGCCCAGAGAGTAAATATTCTAGACTTTGTAACTATTGTAACTACTCAGTTCTACTCTCACAGCACAATAGTTAAATAAATAGTTTAACTAGACAGTAGTTAAATAAATGGGCATGGATGTATTTCAATAAAATTTTATTTGTAAAACCAAGTAGTTATCTAGATCTGGCCCACAAGCCATGGAATCTGCTCCATGATGACCTTAAAAGATCACATAATCTTCGATGAACTTACTTTCAATCAGAAAACTGATGTTTTGGTGTTTTTTTCTTAACAGGTTTCAAGCAAAAGAAATAACAAATGCAAAGGCATAGGGCATGAGATCACATATTGTAATGGGAACTATGACCAAGTTAAAATTCCTGGAGCATTGATAGGGTGTATTAGGAATTGTTGTTTTAATCGCTAAGTCATATCCAACTCTTTGCGACCCCATGGACTGTAGCCCACCAGGCTCATCTGTCCAGGCAAGAATACTGGAGTGGGTTATGATTTCCTTCTCCAGGGGATCTTCCCAACCCAGGGATCAAACCCCAGTCTTCTGCATTGGCAGGCAGACTCTACCTCTGAGCAACCTGGGAAGCCCATATTAAAAATAAAGCTGGATTATTTGGGGAAAAAATCAGCCATCATTTTACCTGTAGTTATAAGTGTACCTGAGTAATACACCTGGGCAAGGAAGAGAACCAGACCTGTTTTAATCCCAATGAGTGACCTGTGAATGTTGAGTGAATCTTAACTAAACCTCAGTTTTCCTGCTTCAAAAATAAGGATAATATTGGGCCCACCAGCGGTTGCTGTGACAGTTAAAAGAAGCAATGCATGTCCTAATACTCAACAAATGATAGGTTTTAATGATAAAATCATTATTGATATTCTTTATTAATCAAAGCCAAAGGGATGTCCTAGGGCTACAGTTGAATCATTTGTTGAAAAGGATAGGGGCTGGGCTCATGAAGGAGGAATGGAAAGTCCTATTGCTCCCTTCCTTGCCATTTAAGGTCTTTGGTGTCTTGCCATTTAAGGTCTTTGGTGTTTGAGGCTTTATCCTAAGACCAACTCAGTCTCTCCCTTCAATACCCCTTTCCTGGAATTCCTATAAAGAATCTCTTTACACCCCCTCCCCACCCTTTTTAGCAATTCATAAGCAACAGCGCTCTGGGGACAATAACTTTATAAACAAGCACAGTGAGTGTACTTTGAGCAACGCTGCTGGATTAGCAGCTGTATTTGCATTCAGACAATGGATGTGCTAATTAAAAATGATTCCAACCCATTTGTTAAAGCCCGGAGAGATTCTCTTAGAAATATAGCAGCCATTTTTGCTCCTGGCCCTGTCAACAGTGTCCTGCACTTACTCAAAGCCACTCTTTAAAACTACATATTATTAGTTTGTTTGTTTGTCTGTTTGTTTGTTTGGTAATTGGGACCAGTTATCGCCTTCATTTTTTTTTATTAAAATACAATTTATTTATTTATTTTTGTTATTATTTTTTTTACTTTACAATATTGTATTGGTTTTGCCATACATCAGTTATCTCCTTCAAAGCAGAGGAGTTCATGTCTCCCCACCCAACCTCCTGGCAACCTCACCCCCACCCCATCTTTTCAGGGAACTACCTCTGTCTTGAGGTTGCTAGTAATATCTGCCCTCTGTTTACAGCTCTAATGCTTACTCAGATGCCTACAATGAAATATTAACAAAAAGTGATGATGAAATATTTGCTCCAGACCAATTATGTATTTCTTTGAAATGTCTAAGTAGTAATGTGCGTGTGTGTATGCTAAATCATGTCAGACTCTTTGCGACTTTTAGCCCACCAGGCTCCTCTGTCCATGGGATTCTCCAGGCAAGAATACTGGGGTAAGTTGCCATGCCCTCCTCCAGGGGATTTTCCCGACCCAGGGATTGAACTGTCATCTCCTGTGTCTCCTGCATTGGCAGGTGGGTTCTTTACAACTAGTGCCACCTGGGAAGCCCCCACTGTTAGGCTAATGATACAAATGCCACACAGGGCTGTCCATCTTTGCCTGGGTTCAAACCAACAGACTGCCTAGTGATCCAGGGCAGAGGAACAGCCCCAGTGCTGAGTCCATATCAGACTGCAGACTCTGAGCCACAGAGTGGCCCTAAGGCAGTTCTAAGGATGAGCCCACCAGAAAATGGTCAGCCTGGGCCACCAGCCTCCTATTCATCTATCACACTTGACCACTCAGGAGTGTGCTGGCTTGTTTTGAAATGGCTCCTTGTATTTGGAGAATAGCTAGGCACATAGCCTTGCTATCTAGGAGAGAGGGGAGGTGGAGAGGGTGAGGCTGAAAACAGTTAGGAAAGACCACCCTGAAAATGGCAATGGATGCTCATACCTGACTGCATCCAGTCTCCAGACCATGGCGTCAGCCTAGTTCCATGGATCAGGGCAGAACTTTGAGCCACAGGTGGATACTGGACTTCCATCTGGGAGTGTTTGTGTAGCTAGCAAACACTAGGTACCTGTGTATCTTTGTAAAATTACTTATCATGTGTGATTAAAGACACTTTATGCCCTTTAATTGTACGGAAACTTTACAGCCTTTGTAGTCAATGGTACCCACCACAGTGCCATCTTTGTAACAACATGTAAACTTCATTTTCACATCATTCTATGTGTGATTGCCCCCACATCAGCCCACCCTGCCCAGTGTTCTAGCACTTTGGATGGCGCTGTTGAGGGAAGAGGATTTCTGCCTGCTTTGCATCCTCCCCGAGTCCCCCACCATCCCCCAGCCCCTTGGGCATCTCCTGAGATTCTGTGAGGGTCCACTTTCAAAGCAAGCAGTCACGGCCTGCATTGTAGCTCCAGGTGTGTCATGTTTTAACGTGGATGGGGTGAATCTGGAGTGGCCCATGGTTGGTAGGAATCAAGTACATACAGTTACCCCTTTTAACTTTCTTCTGCAAGAGAGTCTTGAAGAGAGACTTTGCTTTCTCACCCACTTCCCCTTGCATGTCTTCCTCTCCATCTTCACATTTACCTTTGCTAGGCTGCACCTCAGGTTGGGGGCTGCCCACTGCACAGGTGTACTACTTATGGACAGATGCTCTTCAGCATGGGCATCTCTTTAAACCCTGTTACATACTCACTCTGAGGTGTCTGAGGTTATATACACCTGGTCCCCAGCAATCCTGGTGAGGTCCAGAGTGAGTTAGTAAGGAGAGGCCACATACCTCTCACTGTGTTATCAGAAGAACACCTAAGCTAACATGTATGTCTGAGGTATTTTACAGAAAGAAGCAGCTTCACTACCCAATTGTGTGTGGACATAAGACCTACCCATCTTAGAATGGCATTTTTTATTTCAAAATGGCACGTCTTATTTTCTTTCTTTAAACTTAAATATGAACCTTCACTCTCCTGAATAAGTAGTTTGACTCAGGGAATTCATCTCTTTTCACATGCTTGTTTTGATTCTTTAGGCCTCTCTTTGTTGATCTGTAAAATGGGCATATTAATATTGGTCACAGAGGATTGTTGTGAAGCTAAAATGAGAAAATACCCCTCCCATCTCCACCTCAAATTGTAAAGAATCTGCCTGAAGTATAGGAGATCCAGGTTCGATCCCTGGGTCAGGAAGATCCCCTGGAGGAGGAAATGGCAAGCCACTCCAGTATTCTTGCCTAGGGAATCCCAGGAACAGGGGAGCCTAGAGGGCTACAGTCCATGGGGTCACATAGAGTCGGACACAACTGACTGACTTTCACTTTCACACATCCCACCAGTGCTCATGGAGTACCAGTTGTGTGTTCCTCCTGCTGCTTGGACACCTCCTCCAGGAAGCCTTCCAGGCCTCAAGCTAGGCTGGGAGCCTTGAGTATGTGGCTCTTTAGCACAGAGATTTTTATTAGTGTTGTCACTTGGCATTTGCCTAGTTGTCCCAGGATGGTCCCTTCACGTGAGGGAGGCAGGCACAGACAGGGACGCGGAGCCTGAGCAGTGAAGAGGCAGCGGGAGATGCTGCTTGCAGGGGTCATAGCTCACCTGAGATTCGATGGTCCACCTCATCCTGTCCTTTCTTCACGTGCCTTTAGGATGAGATTCTGGGAAGGGGATATTTGGGACTCAGACTGTCTTACTCAGGACACAGAGGACTGTGGTTCAGGGACATCTAGGTGCCATCATTTCCAGCCCAGCTAAGGATCACCAGGGTGCTCTGGGGGCTCAGACTTCTCCATCTGAGCTGTTAAATCCAGTGCTGAGCCAACTAGTCTTGTCAACCTAATACGGAGGAAAGTATGATGCGTTTCTGGATTGCATGGCAGAAATGCAGGCTTTTTTAATGGATTCTGACAGTCCATTAGCCGACAGTGAGGGGTGAAGTATGAAGTGCCCTCGAGAGAATGTCTCTTCCTGTTACAGCATGAGCCGGGCTGATGCTGAGGGGGCCTGCTCTCACCACACCCACATGGGGCTAAGACGTCTTTGATCCTCCAGCAGACCAAGGGCAGGCTAGGGCTCCCCATGCTGTGTGTTAGGAGGTGGCCCATCAGTGGGTCTCCTCTGCTGAGTATTCTGTGAAGCCTGGGTCCTTGGTCTCTCACAGCATCAAGGAGACATGGCCAACCCCATACCACCTCCCCTTGGAAAAACTTCCCAGAAGTTTCCTGGCTTTAGGAAGCAGTGAGAGCTCCTGGAAGGGGCTCTGGGCTGAAAGTCCACAGCCTGGCTGGACTCTGGCCCCAGTTTGTGGCTGAATAGTTGGTGACCTTGAGAGAGACTCTGGATTGTCCTTTTGAGGAGGATTTTTCATCTATTAAAAATTGTCACCTATAAAATGGTGAAAATAGCCTATCTTGCTGTAATATTAGTATTTAAAGATGATTCCCTTAATGAATATGAAAGCACTTAGAAAAGCATAAGCCAATATCAAAAGTAAGGCATTAAGAATGCCTTTTGGCCATGGAAATGATTCGAGACTGTGACCCTTTCTTGGATCATGTGTTGCATATTTGAACCTCTGCACAGAGCTGGAAGGTACTCAGAATATTATTTTAGATTAATGTTATTCTAGTTCCCAACTGGCAGCTCTTGGGAGCTTTTTAAAAAGTACCATTCTTCTACCACCACCTCCCATCCCATCACTCCAACCCTCCAACTCTCACATTTGGTCCTATTAGTCTGGAGGTGGGATAACAGCATGAGTGGTTTTTAAATGCCACAGATGTTGTGCACCGGGAGAGGGAAAGCCTGGCTTGGTTCAGCCCCTGGTTTTGGAGGTACTGATGCAGTGAATCTGGGAGCGGTGGGACCCCCTACACAGGTACACAGGAGGCAGTCACCAGGAGGCCAAAAAATAGAAAATACAAGCCCTCCCAGGCAGGCCAGAAACCAAACCCTCTGACATCCGGGCATCTACACCTAGCAGCAGAAATCCTGCCAATCAAATGTATCATCTTCAAGTCTACAGTCACCCTACCACCACCCACTTCAACAACATCTGCCACAAATATTGCTCTGGGAATTACTGCCAAAGCAGGAGATGGTGGTTTATTTGCTGGTGTTTGTGGGTAAAAGCCTGTTGTCCTGTTCTCCCCCTGGACTCAGCTCTTCAGGGCAGGGGCTGAATGTCCTCATCTCTGCATCCCCCAGCAGAGGAAATCAAACCAGAAAAAATATTTGGTGGGCGAGTGAGTGAGAGATTAAGTGGATGAATAAAAGCATCTGAAGTGCTCAAAAACGAGGTTTAAATTTAAACCTTGAACATCATATAATGAAACCATTTCCACACTCAACTAGCTCTTCTGTCCTAAATTTTAATTAAGTCAGCATAAAAATCATTTTGATAGTTAGCCAGGGATGCACTGATGCTAAACATTATGTGTACTCATATTAAGAAAAGCAAAGGAAAAAGAAATGGTGTTTTTGATTCCCTGCCTAACTCGCAATAAACCATTTATGGTGTTAATTGTTTATAATAACTTAATGGCATAATTACTCCCATGTAGATTGCCAGGAATAATGAAAACACAGAAAGATCACAAGTCTTCTGAATCAGGTTTAAAAAGAAGGCTAGCTTCACCTTTTATCAGTTGGGTGAGATTGGTCATCTTGCTTATTAACCTCTGACCCTCAGCAGCCTCATCTCTAATTATCTATCTTGCTGAATTAGGACAGTCAAGACATAATAGGCTTACTTCAGGTTAAATTCTACAGTCACTTGGCCCCATCCTAACAGCAAGGGAGGCTTAGAAATGTGCAGTAAATGTCTACTACCACCTTTGGGCAGTACAGCTCCATGTATATTAGTTTTCCCTCATTGTGCTTCTGGAACACATTTATAATTTAGAAAGGAGGAACAGAGGGTGGGAAAACCACTAATCTGGAAATCAAGGCCTCACTCCTCCTATAACCTTTCCCTTCTTTTTTCCTCCATTCCCTCATTCTTCAGAAAATATTTATCTGGCCCTTCAAGGTACCAGGCAGCTGTAAATAGAGTTGAAGGCAGCCCCTGCCTTCATGGCACTAAAATTCTGGCAGAGAGGCTTAAGGGAGGCATGGAGCAAGAAACAGACAAACAAGTGAAAAACCAGAATAGATGCATGTATATGTATGGCCGAGTCCCTTTACTGTCTACCTGAAACCGTCACAACATTGTTAATAGGCTATTGTTGTTGTTCAGTTGCTAAGTTGGGTCAAAGTCCTTTGTGACCCCATGGACTGCAGCACAGTGGGCTTCCCTGTCCTCCACTATCTCCTGGAGCTTGCTCAAACTTATAGCCATTTAGTCAATGATGCCATCCAACCATCTCATCCTCTGTTGTCCTCTTTTCCTCTTGATCTCAATCTTTCCCAGCATCAGTCTTTTCCAATGAGTTGGCTCTTCGCATCAGTTCAGTTCAGTTCAGTCGCTCAGTTGTGTCCGACTCTTTGCGACCCCATGAATTGCAGCACGCCAGGCCTCCCTGTCCATCACCAACTCACGGAGTCTACTCAAACTCATGTCCATCGAGTTGGTGATGCCATCCAGCCATCTCATCCTCTGTCGTCCCCTTCTCCTCCTGCCCCCAATCCCTCCGAGCATCAGGGTCTTTTCCAATGAGTCAACTCTTCACATGAGGTGGCCAAAGTATTGGAGTTTCAGCTTCAGCATCAGTTCTTCCAATGAACACCCAGCATCAGGTGGCCAAATTATTGGAGCTTCAGCTTCAGCACCAGTCCTTCCAATGAATATTCAAAGATAATAGGCTATACTCCAATGTAAAATAAAAAGTTTAAAGAAAATAAGTGAAAAACTGACTGACTAAATTGAGTAAATTCCACTAGTGATCAGTGCTATGATACATTACAATTGACTGATGTGATCATAAGTACCTGGAAAGAAAGAAGTGAGGCTTTTGAGAGGAGAGTGACCAAGAAATGCCTCTCAGAGGAGTTGTCATTTGAACAGAAACCCAAACATCTGACTAGTCATCCACACTAAATACTTCACTGAGAAATGAAGATATGGTATCAGAGCCAGAAAATAAGGGTGTGACTTTTGGACTGGTGGAGTGAGGAGCTTGGCAAATACCCTCACTCTTCTCAAAAAGGAGTATAAGAAAAATAATAATAAAAAGTTTTAATTTAAAAAGTAAAAATGATTAAAAATGTTAAAGACAATAAAACTAAAAAAATTATAAATAACAACCATTTCTGGACTCTAGAAATTGACCAAAGGCAAACAAAAGGCTGGGGAACTATCACGAAGAATTTATGTCAATAAGTTAGATAACTTCAGTGATGGAAAAATCTCTAAAAAGACACAAATAATTAAAACGGACTCAAAAAGAAATATAAAATCTTAATAAACCTCTAGCAAGCAAATATATTGAGTTAGTAATGAAATGGAGAAGGCGATGGCACCCCACTCCAGTACTTTTGCCTGGAAAATCCCATGGATGGAGGAGCCTGCAGTCCATGGGGTCGCGAAGAGTCGGACACGACTGAGCGACTTCACTTTCACTTTCATGCATTGGAGAAGGAAATGGCAACCCACTCCAATGTTCTTGCCTGGAGAATCCCAGGGACGGGGGAGCCTGGTGGGCTGCCGTCCATGGCGTCACATAGAGTCGGACACGACTGAAGCGACCTAGCAGCATTAGCAGTAATGAAATATCTTCCCACGAAGAAAGCCCAGGCCCAGCTGATTTCACTGGTGAATCCCATCACATATTTAAAGAAGATAACACCAGACCTTCACAAACGCTTCAGGAACTAAGGGACGAGGAAGCACTTCTCACCTCATTTTATTGGCCCAAAGCAAGACAAAGACATAAGAAAACCACAGACCAATATCTCTCATGAACATAAGTAAGTGTTACTCACTCAGTCCTGTCTGACTCTTTGCAACCTCATGGACTGTAGCCCACCAGGCTCCTCTGTCCATGAAATTCTCCAGGCAAGAATGCTGGAATGGGTTCCCAAAACATAGATGCAAACATTCTCAAAATACGACAAATCAAATCCAGCAACACATAAAAAACATTATACATCATGACTATGTGGAATTTATCCTGAGAATCAAAGGCTGAGTTAGTGTTCAAAAACCAATGCAATTAATATACTACATCATTTTACTAGAACAGGAAAAAATGGCAAGGACAAAGGCCACATGATGATCTCAATAGATAGAAAAAAAGCATGTGAAAAAATTCAACATCCACTCAAACTAAAAATAGAGAAACTTCTTTAACCTAATAAAGAGAATTTACAAAACATTACAACTATTGTTATATTTTATGATGAAGGATTGAAAGCTTTTCCCACAACGTGGAAACAAGGTAAGAATGTCTACTCTGAACACATATATTAATATTCAGCATTGAACTGATGTTTCTAAGTCAGTGAAATAAGACAACAATAAAACAAAAGATATTAAAGACATTCAGATTGGAAAGGAAGAACTAAAAATTGTCCCTATTCACAAACAATATGAACCTGGATGTAGAAAATCCTACAAAATCAATAAAATTCTACTAGAACTAATGAATAAGTTTAGCAGGTCACAGATACAAGATCAGTATTAAAAAATCAATTGTATTTTTATATACCAATGATGAACACTACAAAAGTGAAAATAAGAAAATGATTCCATTCAAAATAGCATCAAAATTGATAAAATATCAAAATATCTAGGAGCAAATTTAACAAAAGAAGTGTAAGACTTGCACACTGAAAATTATTTTTTAAATTGATGAGAAAAATAAGGGAGAGATATTCCAAGTTGATGAATTGGGAGATTAACTATTATTACGTGGCGTGTGTGCGCTAAGTCGCTTCAGTCATGTCTGACTCTGTGACACTATGGATTGCAGCCCAACAGGCGGCTCTGTCCATGGGATTCTCCAGATGATACTGGAGTTTCCATGCCCTCCTCCAGGGGATCTTCTCAACCCAGGGGTCAAACCCACATCTCGTACGTCTCTCGCATTAGTAGGCATGTTCTTTGCCACTAGCACCACCTGGGAAGCCCAACTACAGTGGCAGTTCTCCATGAATGAATCTGTGTATTCAATGCAATCCCCATCAGAATCTCACAGGCTTCTTTTTGCAGAAATTGGCAAGCTTATCAAAGGACTCAGAATAGCCAAAACAACTTTGAAAAGGACGAACAACGTTGGGAGCGTTAGACTTTATGACTTCAAAACTTACTATAAATCTCATGATCTTAAATTAGGCAAGGAGTTCTGAGATATGACACCAAAGGTATGACCCATAAAAACATAGATAAATTGGACTTTATCAAAATTTTAAAAATTTTGTGCTTCATGGGACACTACAAAGAATATGAAAAGATAAGCCATAGACTTGGAAAAAAATTTTGCAAATCATATATGCGATAAAGGATTGGAATGCAGAATATATAAAATTTGATTTATGAGTTGGCATAGTAAGAGATTAACAACAATAACTAATAATAAAATAGGGTAATTAGGGCAGACAGAATGAAAACCACAATCACAGAAAACTAACCAAACTGATCACATGGACCACAGCCTTGTATAACTCAATGAAACTATGAGCCACGCTGTTTAGGGCCACCCAAGTTAGACAGGACTTGGTGCAAGTTTCTGACAAAATGTGGTCCACTGGAGAAGGGAATGGCAAACCATTTCAGTATTCTTGCCTTGAGAACCCCATGAACAGCATGAAAAGGCAAAAAGATAGGACACTGAAAAATGAACTGCCCAGGTCAGTAGGTACCCAATATGCTACTGGAGATCAGTGGAGAAATAACTCCAGAAAGAATGAAGAGATGGAGCCAAAGCAAAAACAACACCCAGTTGTGGATGTGACTGGTGATGGAAGTAAAATCCAATGCTGTAAAGAGCAATATTGCATAGGAACCTGGAATGTTAGGTCCATGAATCAAGGCAAATTGGAAGTGGCCAAACAGGAGATGGCAAGAGTGAACATTGACATTTTAGCAATCAGTGATTCCTAAAATGGACTGGAATGGGTTAATTTAACTCAGATGACCATTATATCTACTACTGTGGGCAAGAATGCCTTAGAAGAAATGGAGCGGCCATCACAGTCAACAAAAGAGTCCAAAATGCAGTACTTGGATGCAATCTCAGAATGGCATTGAAACATGTATAATATCATATATGAAACGAGTCACCAGTCCAGGTTTGATGCACGATACTGGATGCTTGGGGCTGGTGCACTGGGACGACCCAGAGGGAGGATATGGGGAGGGAGGAGGGAGGAGAGTTCAGGATGGGGAACACAGGTATACCTGTGGCGGATTCATTTCGATATTTGGCAAAACTAATACAATATTGTAAAGTTTAAAAATAAAATAAAATTTAAAAAAATAATTATTAAAAATTAAAAAAGAACAAATGTAATAAATATTTGATAAAAGGAAATCACACACACAAAAAAAAACAACAATGGAATAACCTCTGTTCATTTCCAAGGCAAACCATTCAATATGACAGTAATCCAAGTCTATGACCCGACCAGTAATGCTGAAGAAGCTGAAGTTGAATGGTTCTATGAAGACCTACAAGACCTTTTAGAACTAATACCCAAAAAACATGTACTTTTCATTATAGGGGGCTGGAATACAAAACTAGGAAGTGAAGATATACCTGGATTAACCGGCAAATTTGGTCTTGGAGTACAAAACAAAGCAGGTCAAAGGCTAACAGAGTTTTGCCAAGAAAATGCACTGGTCAGAGCAAACACCTTCTTCCAACAACATAAGAGAAGACTCTACACATGGACATCACTAGATGGTCAATACCAAAATCAGATTGATTGTATTCTTTGCAGCCAAAGATGGAGAAACTCTATACAGTCAGCAAAAACAAGACCAGGAGCTGACTATGGCTCAGATCATTCAGACTTAAATTGAAGAAAGTAGGGGAAACCACTAGACCATTCAGGTATGAGCTAAATCAAATCCCTTAAGATTATACAGTGGAAGTGGTAAATAGATTCAAGGGATTAGATCTGATAGGCAGAGTACCTGAAGAACTATGGATGGAGATTCATAACACTGTACAGGAGGTGGTGATCAAAACCATCCCCAAGAAAAAGAAATGCAAAAAGGCAAAATGGTTGTCTGAGGAGGACTTACAAGTAGCTGAGGATAGAAGAGAAGCTAAAGGCAAAGGATAAAAGGAAAGATATATCTATCTGAATGCAGAGTTCCAAAGAATAGCAAGGAGAGATATGAAAGCCTTCCTCAGTGATCAAGGAAAAGAAATAGAGGAAAATAACAGAATGGGAAAGACTAGAGATCTCTTCAAGAAAATTAGAGATATCAAGGGAACATTTCATCCAAAGATGGGCACAATAAAGGACAGAAATGGTACGGATCTAACAGAAACAGAAGATGTTAAGGAAAGGAGGCAAGAATACATAGAACTATACAAAAAAGATCTTCATGACCCAGATAACCACGATGGTGTAATCACTCACCTAGAGCCAGACACCCTGGAATGAGAAGTCAAGTAGGTCTTAGGAAGCATCACAATGCATAAAGCTAGTGGAGGTGATGGAATTCCAGTTGAGCTTTTTCAAATCCTAAAAGATGATGCTGTGAAAGTGCTGCACTCAATATGCCAGCAAATTTGGAAAACTCAGCAGTGGTCACAGGACTGGAAAAGGTCCGTTTTCATTCCAATCCCAAAGAAAGGCAATGCCAAAAAATGCTCAAACCACCGTACAACTGCACTCAT
>NW_011494956.1:10595167-10596762 GCF_000754665.1 Bison bison bison | reverse complement strand
ATTCCAGAGAAACATCTACTTCTGCTTTATTGACTATGCCAAAGCCTTTGACTGTGTGGATCACAATAAACTGTGGAAAATTCTGAAAGAGATGGGAATACCAGACCACCTGACCTGCCTCCTGAGAAACCTTTATGCAGGTCAGGAAGCAACAGTTAGAACTGGACATGGAACAAAAGACTAGTTCCAAATCGGGAAAGGAGTAATTCCAGGCTGTATATTGCTTATTTAACTTATATGCAGAGTACATCATGAGAAATGCCAGGCTGAATTAAGCACTAGCTGGAATCAGGATTCCTGGGAAAAGTATCTATAACCTCAGATATGCAGATGACACCACCCTTATGGCAGAAAGTGAAGAAGAACTAAAGAGTCTCTTGATGAAAGTGAAAGAGAGAGTGAAAAAGTTGGCTTAAAGCTCAACATTCAGAAAACTAAGATCATGACATTTGGTCCCATCACTTCATGACAAATAGATGGGAAAACAATGAAAACAGTGAGAGACATTATTTCCTTGGACTCCAAAATCATTGTAGATGATGACCGCAGCCATGAAATTAAAAGATGTTTGCTCCTTGGAAGAAAAGATATGACAAACCTAGACAGCATATGAAAAAGCAGATACATTACTTTGCCAACAAAGGCCTGTCTAGTCAAAGCTATGGTTTTTCCAGTAGTCATGTGTGGATGTGAGAGTTGGACTATAAAGAAAGCTGAGTGCTGAAGAATTGACACTTTTGAACTGTGGTGTTGGATAAGACTCTTGAGAGTCCCTTGGACTGCAAGGAGATCCAGTCAGTCAATCCTAAAGGAAATAAGTTCTGAATAATCATTGGAAGAACTGATGCTGAAGCTGAAACTCCAATACTCTGGCCACCTGATGCCAAAAACTGACTCATTGGAAAAGACCCTGATGCTGGGAAAGATTAAAGGTGGGGAGGAATAGGGGACGACAAAGGATGAGATGATTGGATGGCATCACTGACTCAATGGATATGAGTTTGAGTAAGCTCTGGGAGTTGGTGATGGACGAATAAGCCTGGTGTGCTGCCGTCCATTGGGTCACAAAGCATTGGACACAACTGAGCAACTGAACTGAACTGATTCTAATAAAAACTATATACGTGGTCCCTCTCAAAATATCTTCTTTTTTGGGGGGGGCACCCCACACAGTTGGTACTTCTTAGACCAGGAATCGAACCCACATCCTAAACAGTGAAAGTAGGGAGTCCTAACCACTGGACTGCCAGGGAATCTGCTCAAAATATCTTACTGTAGTGTACTCTCGCTCTTCTTGTGATAATGTGATATGATAAAAAGCCCACATGATAAGAGAAAGTACGGTGAATGATGTAGGCACCGTGACGGAGTGTTAGGCTGCTGTAACCTTCTGATGTTACATCAGAAAGAGGATTATCTGCTTAGGGTGATCCTGAATAATCGAGACATGATGATGTCCAAGGTTGGGTGTCTGGAACAGAGAATGTCAATGGAGATCCAAGACAGAGTGAGATGCATGAGATATTATCATGCTATTCAAAATGGTGCACAATTTTAAATGTTTCGATTGTTCATTTCTGGATTTTTTCCATCTA
>NW_011494956.1:10594313-10595067 GCF_000754665.1 Bison bison bison | reverse complement strand
ACTTTTAAAAGCCATGGTTGACAGCAGGTAACTGAAACCATGGATAAGTGAGGACTACCATATTTGAGTTTTTCCCTTCCAGCCTCTGGGACAAGCTGGCACCTGAAAACGGTGGAAGATGCCATGACCTGATTGCTAGGAATGACCCTGGTGCTCACACTGACCAAGCCAGAGCAGAGGCAGTACTGTGTTGGAGCTGGGCAGCATGTGCAGGAGGGCAGGGAAAGCCAAACCCACATGACTGGTGTGACCATATGCAGTCAGAAAGAAATATTCTAGGTCACTCTACACTCAAAAGAGTGCTTGCCAGGATGGCCTGGCAGTGGGCCTGGTATTTAAGAACTTTTTTGCTGAGCCCACCACCCAGATTCCAGCCCTCTCATTCAGGGCCAGGTTACCCAAGAGGGATACCAAGGGGTGTTTCAGATCAGATCAGATCAGATCAGTCACTCAGTCGTGTCCGACTCTTTGCGATCCCATGAATCGCAGCACACCAGGCCTCCCTGTCCATCACCAACTCCCAGAGTTCACTCAGACTCACGTCCATCGAGTCAGTGATGCCATCCAACCATCTCATCCTCTGTCGTCCCCTTCTCCTCCTGCCCCCAATCCCTCCGAGCATCAGGGTCTTTTCCAATGAGTCAACTCTTCGCATGAGGTGGCCAAAGTACTGGAGTTTCAGCATCAGCATCATTCCTTCCAAAGAATACCCAGGGCTGATCTCCTTCAAAATGGACTGGTTGGATCTCCTTGC
>NW_011494956.1:10589523-10594022 GCF_000754665.1 Bison bison bison | reverse complement strand
CCCCATCTATTTCCCATGAAGTGATGGGATCAGATGCCATGATCTTCATTTTCTGAATGTTGAGTTTTACACCAACTTTTTCACTCTCCACTTTCACTTTCATCAAGAGGCTTTTGAGTTCCTCTTCACTTTCTGCCATAAGGATGGTGTCATCTTCATATCTGAGGTTATTGATATTTCTCCTGGCAATCTTGATTCCAGCTTGTGCTTCTTCCAGCCCAGTGTTTCTCATGATGTACTCTGCATAGAAGTTAAATAAGCAGGGTGACAATATGCAGCCTGATGTACTCCTTTTCCTATTTGGAACCAGTCTGTTGTTCCATGTAAAGTTCTAACTGTTGCTTCCTGACCTGCATATAGGTTCCTCAAGAGGTAGGTCAGGTGCTGTGGTATTCCCATCTCTTTCAGAATTTTCCACAGTTTATTGTTCAGTCGTGTCAACTCTAGGCAACCTATGGACCGAAGCCTGCCATTGTCCTCTGTCCATGGAATTCTTCAGGCAGGAATACTGGAGTGGGTATCCATGCCTTCCTCCCTTCTCCAGAGGATCTTCCCAACCCAGAGATCAAACCCACATCTCTTGCATCTTCTGCATTGCATACGGATTCTTTATTTTAAATTAATTTATTTATTTTAATTGGGGGCTAATTACTTTACAACATTATAGTGGTTTTTGCCATACACTGAGATCAATCAACCATGGGTGTACATGTGTCCCCCATCCTGAACCCCCCTCCCACCTCCTTCCCATCCCATCCCTCTGGGTTGTCCCAGTGTACCAGCTTTTCGTGCCCTGTTTCAGGCATCAAACTTGGACTGCTATTCTCTGCTATTCTCTCAAATAATCCCACCCTCACCTTCTCCCACAGAATCCAAGAGTCTTTTCTTTATATCTGTGTCTCTTTTGCTGTCTCACATATAGGGTCATGGTTACCATCTTTCTAAATTCCATACGTATGTGTTAATATACTGTATTGGTGTTTTTCTTTGACTTACTTCACTCTGTATAATAGGCTCCAGTTTCGTCCACCTCATTAGAACTGACTCAAATGTGTTCTTTTTAATAGCTGAGTAATATTCCATTGTATATATGTACCACAGCTTTCTTATCCATTCATCTGCTGATGGACATCTAGGTTGCTTCCATGTCCTGGCTATTGTAAACTGTGCTGCAGTAAACATTGGGGTACATGTATCTCTTTCAATTCTGGTTTTCTCTATGTATATGCCCAGCGGTGGGATTTCGGGGTCATATGGCAGTTCTGTTTCCATTTTTTTTAAGGAATCTCCACACTGTTCTCCATAATGGCTGTACTAGTTTGCATTCCCACCAACAGTGTAAGAGGGTTTCCTTTTCTCCGCACCCTCTCCAGCATTTATTGCTTGTAGACTTTTTGATAGCAGCCATTCTGACTGGTGTGAAATGGTACCTCATTGTGGTTTTGATTTGCATTTCTCTGATAATGAGTGATGTTGAGCATCTTTTCATGTGTTTGTTAGCCATCTGTATGTCTTCTTTGGAGAAATGTCTATTTAGTTCTTTGGCCCACTTTTTGATTGGGTCATTTGTTTTTCTGGAATTGAGCTGCATGAGCTGCTTATATATTTTTGATACTAATTCTTTATCAGTTGCTTCATTTGCTATTATTTTCTCCCATTCTGAAGGCTGTCTTTCCACCTTTCTTATAGTTTCCTTCATTGTGCAAGGAAATTTAATTACATCCCATTTGTTTGTTTTTGCTTTTATTTCCATTACTGTGGGGGATGGGTCATAGAGGATCCTGCAGGCAGATTCTTTACCACTGAGTCACTGGGAAAGCCTGAAATCTTCCTGGACCAGGGATCAAACCAGCACCCCTTGCTTTAGCACGCAGACTCTTAACCACTGGACCACCAGGGAAGTCGCAAAGAAGCTTTAAGTGAAAGAGAACACCTTAAAAATTCTTTAAAAGATAATTGAGGGCTTTTTTTTTTTTTTGTACATGGTATAGTTGTTCCTGAAGGAAAGGCTGAAAGGAGCACCATATAGAAAATGAGTGACTTCTCTCCCAAAACGGAAAAAAGTATGAGGTCAAACTCCATACATACCACTTAGCAGCTGGGTGGCCCCATCCCTTGTGGTGAACTTCTCTGACCCTCCACATTCTCTTCTGTGAACCTTCTGTACTGGTGGTGGTGAGAGTGAGTTCAGTTCAGTTCAGTTGTGTTCAACTCTTTGCGACCCCATGGATTGCAGCACACCAGGCCTCCCTGTCCATCACCAACTCGTATAGTTTACTCATACTCATGTCCATTGAGTCAGTGATGCCATCCAACCATCTCATCCTCTGTTGTTCCCTTCTCCTCCTGCCTTCAATCTTTTCTGGCATCAGGGTCTTTTCAAGTGAATCAGTTCTTCACAGCAGGTGGCCAAAGCAGGTGAGAGTGAAAGAGGCTAATTTATAGATAAAGCACCTTCGATGTGGTAGACACTCAGTAAATACATGTGTACAGGAGCTTCCACCAGGGAACTGAAGTAGACAGGAAGGGCTCCTGAAGGAGAAGGCTCCATGGGACTAAAACTGGCCTTGGAGGTAGATGACTTTGGGGGATGTGCAGAGAACGAGGCAGGGCCTTTGTGCTTCCATGAAGAGAGGCTCAAATGTGGGAATAACCCAGTAGAAGGACGCAAGCCAGCCTGGCTGGAGGGGACAGTGTTGCCAGAAGGAACGATGGGACCCAGAGCTATCCAGACCCTATTGGAAGATCCAGTTTTTGGCCTGAATCAAGCCCCATCACTCAATGGGTCAGAGCCAGAGTCTCATCTTTCCTGCTGGTTCCAAGTGGCCTTTAATTCTCAATCTGTGCTTGTCTCTACCTATGCTTGAAGGCCCTCAAGATGACCCATGTTAGTTGTCAAAAAGCTGTTCCAGCACCCAGCATGGACTCAGGTCACTAAATTTCACCTCCACCCTCCTTCTGCCTCTGTCTCACCTACAGTCAAAGAGCAGAGGAATTGCCATCTTTCTCCACAGTGCCCACCACCTGCTATTCATTCACTGGGAACATTTAAGATGTGGTACATATATACAATGGAATATTACTCAGCATGAAAAGTAATATTATTGGGTCATTTGTAGAGATGTGAGTGGACCTAGAGACTCTTGCAGAGTGATGTAAGTCAGAAAGAGAAAAACAAATAGTGTATATTATGGCATATATGTGAAATTCAGAAAAATGGTACAGCTGCAGGGCAGGAATAGAGTCACAGACATTGAGAGTGGATGTGTGGATGTGGAGGGGGACGGGGGTCAGGGTGAATGGGGAGAATGGGATTGATCTATATACACTACTATGTGTAAAGTGGATAGCTAATGGGAACCTGCCATACAGAGCAGGAAACTCAGCTCAGTGCTCCATGATGACCTAGAGGGGTCAGAGGGAGGTTCAGGCAGAAGGGGATATATATATACAAAAGCTGATTTACTTTGTTGTACAGCAGAAACTAATACTATGTTGAAAAGCAACTATACCCCAATTTTAAAAAAGAATTATTTTTTATAACTTTAGCATTCATTGATTATCTTACAGTGTTATATGGAAGCATTAAGTGAAAAGAACAATCTGGAAAGCAGAAAGAAAGGTGTGTGACTCCTTTTTTTTAAAATGAAGTACAACATGACCTTTCTTAAACACTTGGATATTCTTAAATACATTTAAGATATTTAAAAGATTAAATTTTCCATGCTTATTACAGTTCCTTAAAAAACAAATTAAGATTCATATATTCTTTACAACTGAGGTGTTGCAGATTTCTCCCACCAGATCTGGTTTTGTCCATTAAATCTCTATGGCATGGAGGATCAATCTAGAAAACCCAACGTTTACTTCTAGTGATTCCTTAAATAACTGGGAATAGACCTGCCATATGACCCAGTAATCCCACTGCTGAGAATACACCCTGAGGAAGCCAGAATCGAAAGAGACACATGTATTCCAATGTTGATTGCAGCACTATTTGCAATAGTTAGGACATGGGAGCAAACTAGATGTCTATCGGCAGATGAATGGATAAGGTAGTTGTGGTTCAGTTCAGTTCAGTTCAGTCGCTCAATCATATCCAACTGTTTGCGACCCCATGAATTGCAGCATGCCAGGCCTCCCTGTCCATCACCAACTCCCGGAGTTCACTCAGACTCACGTCCATCGAGTCAGTGATGCCATCCAGCCATCTCATCCTCTGTCATCCCCTTCTCCTCCTGCCCCCAATCCCTCCCAGCATCAGAGTCTTTTCCAATGAGTCAACTCTTCGCATAAGGTGGCCAAAGGACTGGAGTTTCAGCTTTAGCATCATTCCTTCCAAAGAAATCCCAGGGCTGATCTCCTTCAGAATGGTGGTTGGATCTCCCTGCAGTCCAAGGGACTCTCAAGAGTCTTCTTCAACACCACACTTCAAAAGCATCAATTCTTCGGCACTCAGCTTTCTTCACAGTCCAACTCCCACATCCATACATGACCAC
>NW_011494956.1:10588725-10589423 GCF_000754665.1 Bison bison bison | reverse complement strand
CCATAGCCTTGACTAGACAGACCTTTGTTGACAAAGTAATGTCTCTGCTTTTGAATATGCTATCTAGGTTGGTCATAACTTTCCTTCCAAGGAGTAAGCGTATTTTAATTTTATGGCTGCAGTCACCATCTGCAGTGATTTGGGAGCCCAAAAAAATAAAGTCTGACACTGTTTCCACTGTTTCCCCATCTATTTCCCATGAAGTGATGGGACCGGATGCCATGATCTTTGTTTTCTGAATGTTGAGCTTTAAGCCAACATTTTCCACTCTCCACTTTCACTTTCATCAAGAGGCTTTTGAGTTCCTCTTCACTGTCTGCCATAAGGATGGTGTCATCTGCATATCTGAGGTTATTGATATTTCTCCTGGCAATTTTGATTCCAGCTTGTGTTTCTTCCAGTCCAGCGTTTCTCATGATGTACTCTGCATAGAAGTTAAATAAGCAGGGTGACAATATACAGCCTTGACGAACTCCTTTTCCTATTTGGAACCAGTCTGTTGTTCCATGTCCAGTTCTAACTGTTACTTCCTGACCTGCATACAGATTTCTCAAGAGGCAGGTCAGGTGGTCTGGTATTCCCATCTCTTTCAGAATTTTCCAGTTTCGTGTGATCGACACAGTCAAAGGCTTTGGCATAGTCAATAAAGAAGAAATAGATGTTTTTCTGGAACTCTCTTGCTTTTTCGATGATCCAGC
>NW_011494956.1:10567199-10588585 GCF_000754665.1 Bison bison bison | reverse complement strand
GGCTTTGGCATAGTCAATAAAGAAGAAATAGATGTTTTTCTGGAACTCTCTTGCTTTTTCGATGATCCAGCAGATGTTGGCAATTTGATCTCTTGTTCCTCTGCCTTTTCTAAAACCAGCTTGAACATCAGGAAGTTCATGGTTTACATATTGCTGAAGCCTGGCTTGGAGAATTTTGAGCATTCTTGACTAGTGTGTGAAATGAATGCAATTGTGCAGTAGTTTGAGCATTCTTTGGCATTGCCTTTCTTTGGGATTGAAATGAAAACTGACCTTTTCCAGTCCTGTGGCCACTACTGAGTTTTCCAAATTTTCTATTTGTACATATAGTTGTGGTACATATACACAATAGAATATTACTCAGCTATGAAAAGGAATGCATTTGAGTCAGTTCAATGAGGTAGATGAACCTGGAGCCTGTTATATGGAGTGAAGTAAGTGAGAAAGACAAATACTGCAGATTAACGCATATATATGGAATTTAGAAAGACAATACTGACTATCCTACCTGCAGGGCAGCAAAGGAGGCACAGATGTAAAGAACAAACTTTTGGACTCAGTAGAGAAGGCAAGAGTGGAATGATTTGAGAGAATAGCATTGAAACATGTACATTACTTTATGTAAAACAGATAACCAATGTGAGTTCAATGCATGAAGCAGGGCACCCAAAGCCAATACCCTGGGACAACCCAGAGGGATAGGGTGGAGAGGGAGCTAGGAGCAGGGTTCAGGATGGGGGGCTGGCACTTGCACACCTGTGGCCAATTCATGTTGATGTATGGCAAAAACTATAATATTATAAAGCAATTATCCTCCAATTAAAATAAATTAATAAAAAAAAAAAAGAAATGTAAGCCACAAACTCAACCTCTTGACCCATAAAAGAATGTAATTTATTGTATAGATTTCCAGAGTTAGCCTGCCCCTCTCACAGCACGATTGAGACATTTTGATTGACAATTGTCTCTTCTCCTCTAGGAGAGTGTTGACCTTGCCATCCCATCTGGGTCAGAGTACCCCCCCAACCCCCGCCACCTTAAGCAGAGGTTCAGTAGTAGTTTTTCAATAAATGAAAGAATTTCTGGCTAGATTGTGACTCCAGAGTTACCCAGCAACACTTAAGACCCATCACTGAGATGAGAAGCAGTAATTACCAAATTCATCAATTGGATTCTAGGCACTTCCATTGTTACAGCTTCCTATTTAATTGTCTTGTGTAAAATTCATCAGTAACCATTGTAAGTCAATACTGAGTCAGTGAGAGAGATTTCCATGTCATAGATCTTTATGAACTTCATACTTGCATTTCGCATCAGGCAGCAGAGGAATGCCAGCTATGGGTCTTTCCTGCCTCTAACATCAATTAATTAACCCTAGGATCCAGCAGAAGTCCAGCAATGATCCATCATGGAAGATCTGTACATAGTTAAAACCCTGCCTGACCAATGTACTTTCCATCCTTTTGGTCCAGAACTTGAATCAGATCAGTTGACATGTCTGATTTGCATTGCTCAGTGTGTTTTTTGCTTTTTTGTTTTAAAAAACTAATTAATTTTGGCTGCACTGTGTCTTCATTGCTGCATGAAGGCTTCTCATTACGGTGGCTTTTCTTGTCGCAAAGCACAGGCTCTAGAGCACAGGCTCGGTTGTTATGGCGCATGGGCTTAGTTGCTCTGAGGCGTGTTGGATCTTCTCAGACCAAGGGTCGAACCCACATCTCCAATGTTGGCAGATGGATTCTTTTTTTTTAGGTCTTTTTTTTTTTTTTTAACTTTACAATCTTGTATTGGTTTTGCCATATATTGACCAGCAAGGAAGCCCCTGCTTGTTTGTTTTTAATTTTTTTTTAAAAAAAATGATTGGTGTTTAATATCTGAAAATCAGGAGATGTCTTATAAAAATCTGCAAAGCATCTGTAGATGTCAACATCTACAGTTGACATCTCAGTTTTTGTTTGACCAGAACCAATGGGAGCTAAATACAGTCCAACCACTTTGGACCCAGCGTCAGCGCTCCTATGGCCAACCCTCCAGTAGTTATCCTTAACTCAGCCTGCCTCACTCACTTCTGTTACCCAGCCTTGTATTACTACCAGCAGGAGTTGAAATCCCTAATTGCAGATGGTTGAGGATTGAGGCTGGAGATGGACACATAGGCCTCACCATGGGAAGCACCACAGGGAGCTACAAGTAGGGCCCCGTGTAAGTTGTTTCTAGGGGTCGCTTTTTGTTACAGACATATAGGGTATGTTAAAAGCTGAAACTACATATTTATCCTGGAAGTGAATAAGGACCACTGCCATAGGATTGTGAGAACGTGTCTTTAGTCTGAGAGTCCCCTACTCCAGGGAGGGTTGATTTCCATGTGTTGTCTAGAAACACCCCATCAATCATGAGAACTAACCAGGGTGACTGAACTAACAGGGGAAAGGACATGTGTTTGGATAGTCTAAAGAAGCCCTGGGGTGGTCCAGGGCACGCTTCGCCACCCTGGTTCTGTATTAGAATGACCAGTCTGACTCAGCTGCTCTCAGGAGAGGCCTGGGACCCACATATGTATTGATAAAAAGTCCCCCAGTGATTCTTATGGGCAGTCATGGTAGAGAATCTCTGAACCCAAGCAAGTTTATCTTCTTAAGGTCAGTAAGCATGGGAGTGAAACACAGTCCTTGGTTGAAAGTTTGAGGGTTTTGCCTGCCCCACCAGACCAAAGACCCAAGATGGCTTGGTGTTATAGCCTTCTCCTAGCACAGTGCCTGGCATATGGTAGATACTCAGTTTATACATATGGAAAGAAGAAAGAAAGGGAGGGAAACAAGGCATCATCATGGGAAGCTTATGATCCAGCTTGGCTCTGATTTTGTGGTTCTAGAATATGGTTGTCATGTCAGGTTTGAGGAGGAAGGAGGAGACCCCGATATGACTACACTAGCTTGAGAGAACTGTGTTTACTCCTCATGCTCTCTCCCTGGGCAGTCTGGAGTCAAGCTTACGTGGGAAGGACATGTAGTTGAAAAAAGAGAATCCTTCATATTTACAGAAGAATAAATGCAAGTTTTAGAGATGAGCTGACTTTTTCTGATACCCAGCTCCACGGGGACCATGCTGGATCCATGAGCACACGATGTTTCTTCCATGAGAAGAAGCAGCCTAGAACCACCTTTCCCCAAGCAAACACACAGCCCACACCACCTCCAGGGACTTGGCTGGGGAACCACGGTGTCTCTGATACCAAACACCCAGCTGAAAGTCTGCAATTTCCACAAGTTTGTGTGTCTCATAAAAATTTAAACACCTGCTAAGTGCAGCAGCAAGTGAAAACAACACCTTTTGCAGGAATTTTCTCACTTCTCAGAGGTGACATGTTTCACCCAACAATTCCCCTGGCGCCGAGGCTGCTAAAAGACAAAAGGGGCGGGTACGACGTGCCCTCTACAAGTCCTGGCAGGGACCTCTGGAGCCAGGGGTCGGCCAGTGCTTTGGGAAGAAGAGAGCCTCAGCCACAGGAAACATGTAGGTTGATCTTTGAAGTCAGAAATGGCTGGGCCTGGAAGACATGGCCCTGGAAAATGGTGGCAAAAAAAGAAAATTGACAAGAGGATTAAGGAGAGAACATGCTCAGCTGGAACATAGGGAGTTAGGGGGTGGCTGACAAGGAGCTGTCGCAGACTAAAGACCAGATACATGCTAGACATTCTGCGCACAAGCTAGTTTCGCAGACTGCACCAGTCTTTGGTGCCAGTGGAGCCTCCAGACCAGTAACGAATAATATACTGCCAACATACCATCTGATGTGAAGAGCCAACTCAGTGGAAAAGATCCTGATGCTGGGAAATATTGAGGGTAGGAGGAGAAGGTGGCAACAGAGGATGAGATGGTTGGATGGCATCACTGATTCGATAGACATAAGTTTGAGCAACACAACATTTAGGCTGTTCAAGACACTGGCACGATGCAGGCTTCAGACCATGCAAAGTCCTGCAGTTTCCAGGTCTCATATGAACTTCCTGGGTCATCCCACATTCCTCCCTGATGTGGGTTGAATTGTGTCCCTTCAAAATTCTTTCACTGAAGTCCTATGCCCCAGTACCTCAGACTGTGACCTTATATGGGAGGAGGATATTTGCCAGTATGATTAAGTACGATGAGGTCATCCTGGGGTAGGTAGGCCCCTAGTCCAATGTGACTGCTGTCCTGATAAAAAAGGGGAATTTGGACATGGACACACAGAAGTGAAAGTGGAGATTGGAGTGAAGCCAGCAATTCACAGAAAGCTGAGAAAGAGAGATGTGGATAGATTCTCCCTCACAGCCCTCAGAAAGAAACAACTCTGCCAACACCTTACTCTCAGACTTCCAGCTTCCAAATCTGCGAGGCAATGAATTTTTGTTGTTGAAGCCACCCAGTTTGTGGAGCAACTTGGCCCAATGAATGCACTCTCCAACCCTTGCTTTCATCAGGGACATCAAGTGGTTGCCCTGGAACCTTCCTGTAAATCATCCTGATGCCTGCCCTCCAGTGAGTCACCTATGTCCAGGTATATTGAGTCCAGTCTCAGCTTGGACTAGAGCCTCAATGTCCATCATCCAATATAATCCATCCTAAAGAAAGCCTGAGAAAGAACTTGTATCTTTACTTTCAGCTGAGTAACTGCACATCAGCTAAGTAACGGGACCATAAAGAAGGCTGAGCACCAAAGAACTGATGTTTTTGAACTGTGGTGTTGGAGAAGACTCTTGACAGTTGCTTGGATATCAAGGAGATCAAACCAGTTATTCCTAAAGGAAATCAACCCTGAATATTCATTGGAAGGACTGACGCTGAAGGTGAAGCTCCAATACTTTGACCATCTGATGCAATGAGCCGACTCATTGGAAAAGACCTTGATGCTGGGCAAGATTGAAGGCAAAATGAGAAGGGGATGGCAGAGGATGAGATAGTTGAATGGCATCACTGATTCAATGGACATGAATTTGAGCAAACTCTGGGAGATAGTGGAGGACAGGGGAGCCTGGTGTGCTGCAGTTCCTGGAGTCGCAAAGAGTCGGACACAACTTAGCGACTGAACAACTAACATCTCAAGAAAAGTATAGGACTCAGGTAGGATCACACATTTTCATCAATTTCAGGATTTCTCCATCAAACCAGTTGGGGTAAAATGGCTGAGTAGCATATGCTCAGCAAATCTGTGGTCAGGGAACTTCACATTAAACAGTAGTACTGCCACTAAGTGGGCAGTCTGTCCTCATCAACCCTAACCCTAGAGGGACACCCACTATGTCCATCTCACCCTTTCTGGAGCACTTGTAATACACTGATGCTTCACAATGGGCCTTGGGTAGAGACCAAGAGACACCAAGCCAGTAACAGCTGCCTGGGAAGGGGGTTTGTAACTGAGGGATCTGGGTAGAGCAAGGGCATAGGATGAATCTAGAGAAAGATGTGCATCAGGTGGAGATATACCCAGCCTGGGAAATCCAGCTTGGGGAGGGAGGAACATGAGCTCAGTTTACTACTGTTCCTCCTGGAATCCCACACTTAAACATGCATGCCTGTGTCCCTGGCCATAATATTTTCATAATTTCCAGGATGAAATCCAATCTTCCCTAAAGGTACCCTGTGAAGTGCTAGCTGCAGGAGATGCTCTACAAAAAGATATTAATAGTTCCAAGGATGCATAGTCTTGGGAACACCATTTCTCTTGGAAATCCCCAGTACAAATTAGCATATTAAAGTCTCTGAGAAGCCTTGGAGTGAAGAACCTGTTTTAATCCAACAATTTCCAACCATAGGTCGTAGCATAAAGGAAACTATAAGTGTGTGTAATATCCGTTTTAAAAAGGCAGAATATATTCTAGCAAACATGATCATAAGACTACTTTAATATTGATAATATGAGAGAGAATTTCACTGAAACGTTGAGGACTGTTTTTCATTCCTGGGAGAAGCTCAGCTCAGTCATAGGGAAATATGACCTCTTCCCCTGCGACTGCTCTGTGAGTGCCCACCAGGCATTAAAACATGCCCAATGTGAGCAGCTACACTTGGAAAGTGATCAGCTTTCTGCTTCACTGCACTCCCACATAAGGTCCATTCTGCACCCTATGTGCTGTCTAATGAAAGGAGACTCAGAGACTGACAGAGACCAACAACTCAGAGGGAATCTCTCCAGCTTTTTCTCTTTTGAGCCATGGGGCTGCTCATGCAGGGTGTGTAACCATCTTTAGTGGGAAGAGCTCTCTGAGTGTGTGGTGTGCTGGCAGTCAGGACTGTTGGCTCAGGAAGGAGCCAACTGTTGCCTATTTAGGGCAGTAGGAGCAGTCGCTCTGACCTACACACACTGTCATGAGTGGTCTCTGACAGTAGGAAAGGTAGGGGTGTGATCATGTCTTTGAAGAGTGAAGTGGAGCCTCACTCCCCAATCTGCCCAAGGGAAAGGGGTCAAATTGAAGAGGCTGAGGCTCCTGTCAGCACTGGGGCACTAAATGGGCCACTCTCTGGAGCCCTCCCTCTGGACCTGACATCTCACATGCCCCCAGCTGTTTTCTTTCCCAATTGCTCAGGCTCGAGACCCTTCTCTCCATCTTCGCTGCAGGCTTCCTGCAGCTGGACCCCATCCCTGGGCCCGGACAGTCTTCAGTGCCACTGGCAACCTCCCTGTCCAGCTGCTTGCCCCTCCACTCCTCTGCAAAGAGGTCCTTCAGGGCAACATCCTTCATCCATCAGACTCCTTCAAGGCCCACTAACTGTAGGATGTGCTACAGCCCCTGCCCACTGGCTCTCACATCGCAGCCCTTTGTGACCTGGCTTTTAGTTGCTGTGTAATTCTGTGCCTTAAATCCTAGCAGAGGAACCAGGTCAGTCAACTTATCTGTACTATGCCTTCCCCTGCTCCCCCTCCTCCTCTTCCTCTTCATCCTCCCCCACCCCTCCTCTTCCTCCTCCTCTCAGACTGTGCACATCCTATTCTTCTCCACAGCCCACCTAAAGTTCCACATCCTGCCTGGTGTGTCTTTAGAGTGAACTCTTATAGGACCCATTACTAAACACTCATATAGCATTCGCCTTCCTCTCCGTGTTGTTAACTGTGCTTTATAGATCTCCTCCCCCGCATCCCCCCCCCCCAAATAAGCCTCTCTATCTTAAGTTTCTTTGCTGTTTCCTTTATTCCTATTCTTTGGATTTGCTGGTTCTTTGAAAACACTGATTAAATGGATAAACCTCTGATAATGATGAGCAGGTTAAAAAGAAGACATAACCTATAGCAAGAAGATAAGAGGGAACAGCAGACAGTACATGATAATCCAATGTATTAAAAATGACTATGACAATAAATTTGAAAATATAACCAACATAAACAAATTTCTAATATGGCTTTTCTAATTGATAAAAAAATAAATGGAAAATAATCATATAACTCTTAAATAAGTGGAGCCAATAATTTTCATAGTCAGATGCCTGTTTCCTACCAGCTTTGCTGTCAGCTCCCTGGTAACTTCTTGATTGCATCAGAACGTATATTGATATCACCTGACTGAGGTTGGCCGTCCTATCCTTCCCAGTATTCCGGGTGGGGATGGGAGAAGGCCAGCTGCTTCCAGACAACTCTGTTGCTCTGATGGTTTCCTCTGGCCACCCCAGCCCAATGTAAAGCTTCTGTGTCTTTTGCAGAATTTCAGATAAGGCCTTTAGCCTTCCAATTCCCTTTGCCCATGTAGGAGCAGGATGACCATTCTGAATCAGTTTTTTTTTCCTTAATTGAAGTATAATTGACTTACAGCACTATGTTAGCTCCAGGTACACAACATAATGATTCAATGTTTCTATACATCACAAAATGATCTATCCCCACAATAAGTTTGATTGCCATCTGTTTTCAAACAAAGAGATTATGCAGTTATTGACTGTATTCGCCACACTGTGCATTTCATCCCTGTGACTCACTTATTTTGCGACTGGAAATGTGTATCTTTTGATCTCCCTCACTTCTTTCACTCATCCTCCCGCCTCCTTCCCTTCTGGCAACCACCTGTCTGTTTCCTTATCTATGAGTCTGTTTCTGCTTTGTTATGTTTGTTCATTTGTTTTGCTTCTTAGATTCCATATATAAGCGACATCATGTGGTATTTGTCATGCTTTGACTTATTTCGTCATCCAGGTTCATCCATGTTGTCACAAATGACAATATTTCATTCTTTTTATGGCTGAGTAGTATTCCATTGTAGATATACACACATGCCTTCATCCATTCATCTATTGATGGATACTTAGGTGGCTTCCATATGTTGGATATTACAAATAATATTGCAAAGGATACAGTGTCTCTGTTTTTCAACAGAAAACAGAAATGAGTGTTTCTGTTTTTAAATGAGTGCTTCTGTTTCCTTCAGAAAAGTAGAAGTGAAGTTGCTAGTCCATATGGAAATTTTATTTTACGTTTTTGGTAAATAGTCGTATTGTTTTCCACAGTGGCTGCGCCAGTTGACATGACCACCAACCGTTCCCTTTCCCCTGTCTCTGGTGGTTCTGAATCTTGACAGCTGGACTATGTAGTGAACTGAATGAATGAGCTTAGTCCTTACTGCTCACAATGCAGCTGAGGGACCGATGGACAGCAGCTGCTCTGGTACAGGTTTCACCGTGGTGCATTAAAGAAGCCAGCCTGGGGAGGAGGCACAAATTGAGGGAGAGAGGAAAGAAAGGGGAAAGGGGAGGACAGAGGCCTGCTGTCTGATCCTGGGGTGCTCTAGTCAGAGAAATTTGCTTGGGAGCTGGTTGCCATAGGGGGACAGTCTTGGGAACCTGTGCCGCAGCAGTGACTAATGTGGCTGGAGAGGCCCTGATGGTCTTTGTTCTTAGAGACTCAAGACTTTGGCATATGCACTGGAGACAAATGAGCTCTATCTTCTTATCCATTTTGTTTTATTGCCTGATTATCCTAGTTTTATAGTTTGTAGATTATATTCTTCGTCTTCACTTTGCTCTTCAGTTTCTTATATTTTAATTGTTCTCAACTGATGTAGGATTTAATGACTTTCTTTTATCTTGCTTATACTTTTATCCCTGGCTTATATTTTATCTACCAGTTCTCTCATCATATTCAACTTTTATTTTGAGTTTTATCTTTATGTTGTTCGTTTTTATTTTAGCCTTGTTATTTGCCTTTCACGCTGTTTTAAAATGGCTTTTGCCTTGATTCATCTCTTTTGTTGATAGCCTACTGTTACTTTATGTCTTCTATGCTCTTTAATTACCAAACGGTAAGTTTGAGAAAAGTCTTGGAGGAACCAGATGTGAGGGTTTGTGCAGTGTCTCAGAAAGGACACGTTGAATGGTCAGAAACAACAAGCCACTCATGCTGCCTCCAGTACAAAGAAGGCTTATTGAAAGGATACAGGCTCATACCAAAGAAACAAAGTGCAGCAAGGATATTCAAGCCTTATTAGAAATGGAAAATTATCATCAACAGCTATCTTCTCGCCTGGCTCTCATTCTGGACTCCCTTGTTCCTCCCTCTCTGCTCCTCTCTTTCATGTGTCCTCTTCAAACAGTTCAGATCTGCTTTCCCAAAGGCCCAACCCCAGCCCCCAGCTCAAGTCTGCATGCCTTATAGTCCAGAACCTATTACCACAGAACTGACTCAGTCACTGTCAATCAATTCCAAAAACCCGGAAGAGACACTCTGACTGGGCAGTTCAGCTTGGCAAAGTTTTCAACTTCTGTCTCTACCCCACCCCCACATACATCAGCCATCAGGATGGTGGCAGGTAGTACTCAAGACTGTACTTTCTAGGCTGTAGCAGGTAGGTTCCCTGCCCAAAGGCCATGATGGACAAGGAAGGGAGAGAGCCTGGACGCCTTTTTCCGTATAAATGATTCCACAGAGGGACTTCCTTGGTTGACCAGTGGTTAAGACTTTGCCTTCCAATGCAAGGGATAAGAGTTCGATCCTTGGTTGGGGACCTAAGATCCACTTTCCTCGCAGCCAAAATATAAAACAGAAGCACTACTGTAACAAATTCGGTAAAGACTTTAAAAATGGTCCACATCAAAACAGAAAAGAAAAATCTTTAAAAATAAATAAGTAAATGATTCCGCTGAAACATCCCAACCTCACCCCAAAAGTGCCCCCCACTCCCATTCTGCATCATCCCTCTATTTCTTTTTTTTTTTTTTTCTTACAGTTTCCAGTCCCATATTAGGGAAGTTTTTGGCTATATTTTCTTTCAGTATTTTCTCAGGTCTTTTCTCTCTCTCTCTCCTCCTTCTTGGACCCTATAATGTGAATATTGATGCTTTTTTGGGGAGGGTTATTTACTTTTTATTTATTTTAATTAAAAGATAATTACTTTACAATATTGTGATGATTTTTGCCATGCATCAATATGAATCTGCCACAGGCATACACATGTCCTTTCCTCCTGGACCACCCTCCCACCTCCCTCTCCACCCTGTCCCTCCAGGTTGTCACAGAGCACCCTGCATCATACATCAAACTCCCATTGGCTATCTCTTACATATAATAATGTATATGTTTCAATGCTCTTTTCTCAAATCACCCACCCTCTCCTTCTCCCACTGAGTTCAAGTCTGTTCTTTAAGTCTATGTCTCCTGTGCTGTCCTGTACATAGGACCATTGGTAGCATCTTTCTGGAGTCCATATATATGGCCAGCTGTAAACTGAAATGTCTACTGGACTGACCACCTTGAGAGACAGCATGTAACAATGAAGTAATAATGGTTTTATGTATAGTCCTTTTATGGAGGTTCTTGACAATTTATATTTTTAAGTCAGCAATTCCTCCAAATCTTGGAAACATGGACAAGGATTATTTTCATTTCCTCTTGAAAGAAATCTAGTCAGAGGCACAAAACCTAGTTAAGCACCTTCAACCGACTCTGGAGGGCTGTTTATGGTGAGCCTAGCCTCCTGCCCGGCCCCGTCAAGACACCCCCTGGCTGGGCTCCCCTGCCTGGGCCTCTTCAGCCACCCCTGTAGCTGACTCTTCATCTATTTAGCAAACTTACTCTGAGCACACTGTGTGCTGGATTCCCATCTGCTCACACGGGGCTTGTGACACTGAACAGGATACGTACATGACAGTCATGGCTGGACTGCATGTCCTTCAAGGACGTTCTCTCCCTCTGCCTCCTCAGGGCCCTCACAAAGGACCAAGTGGACCTGAAGGGCAGCCGAGCAAAAGTGTGTTTGTGGGCTTTGCACCTCAGAAAGCAGAGAGTTTCAGCCTCCTGGTTTGATTTCTATATCAGTTTCCAAGGACTGCTATAGCAAAATGCCATGGGCTGGGTGGCTTAAACCAAGAGAAACTTACTGTCTCAGGGTTCTGGAAGCTGGAAGTCCAGAATCTGGTGTCAGCAGGGCCTGCTTGCTCCAGCCTCTAGGGAAGGTTCCTTCTTTGTCTCTTGCAGCTGTTGGTGTTTGCTGGAGGCCTTCATGTTCCTTAGCCTATGGCTGTATCACGCTAGTCACGTGATCCTCTTCTTCTGGGTGTTCGAATCCTCTTTCTGTGCATGTCTGTCTCTGCCTTCGAATTTCCCCCTTTCTAAGCACTCCATCATATTGGACTGGAACCCACCCTAATGACCTCATTTTAACTTTATTACATCTGTAAAGACCCTAATTATACATATAGTCCCATTCTGAAGTTAAGACTTCCACATGCTTTTTAGTGGAGGGACATAATTCAATCCACAGTTGTTTCTATGGCTGATTCTGTCACCCACTAAGTGTATAGCCTTGGAAATCACTCAGTCTCTCTTCACCTCAACCACCCCCTACTGTGTGTGTGTGTGTAAGCCAAACACCAAGGTCACTGCAAGGTCTAAATGAAGTTCTGTGTGTAAAGCACATAGCGTGATGCCTGGCTCATCCTAGGTGGGACTTCTCATTGTTTTCAGGTTACACTTACTGACCACACAGTTCCTCCACTCAGAGCTGATACTGTAGTTTTGATTCCGGTGTGGAGTCTGAGAGTGACAGGCCACCAGGAGCCTCCCAGGTTGTCCGGCTGGGTGTCCCCAGCAAGAGCACAGTGCCAACCCAAGGTTGGTAATGTATCAGTTTGTTGAATTGAACAACTGGACCTTGCCATTTTAAAACAACATCACTGAGGCCACCTTTGCCACAAGGCCTACTGAATAACAGAAAACAAGAGGCCTCTAAAGAATAAATTTGGGGTCAGACCAGAAAGCCTTGAATTAGAAAACGTGTGTATACTTACCTCTCTGACTCTTCTCGTGCTACTGATCACATCCTCACTGTATTTAGACTCCCTTTCTCTTCCTTAAGAAGAGGCTAGCACACTGCTACCTCAGGGCCTTTGCACTGCTATTTCTTCTACCCCAAATGCCCTGTGCATCTAGCCTCTACCCTTCTTCCCTGTCTCCCAATATGTCTGACAAATTTCTTCTCATTTTTTACTCACCTAGCATCCCCCCTACGTGCAGTTATTTTCTTGTTCTTTCCCATCCTAACATTAAACCCCATGTGTAACCACATCATCAGTCTTGTACTCATTTGATACCTGTCTTTTCCATTGTTTTCCACTGTTCCAAGTTCATATGCCTGACACACAGTAAGACCGAACAAACCAAAGGAGAAAGAAGTTTACTGAATGAGAAGGTGCCAGCTGAGAGGATGGGAAACTTCAGTTTGTCTCAGATCCATCTTACTGGCTGGCCGGGGTGTGAGCTTTTTAAAAACAAAAGGGAGAAAATGGAGGGGGGATCTTGGGCTGTGTGACTAGCTGGTGCACAGCTCTCCGATTTGTGCATGGTGAGGTAACCAGGTGATATTTTGGGAGTCAACATCATCAACCTTCTGGTTCTAACTGGTCTGGGGTCTACATGCTTGTGGTCAGCAGTTTCCATCTGGTGGGAGTCTGACTTCTGTAAAAAACAAATCAGGAATGCATTTCAGAGACTGTTATCTATGTCCATCAAGGAGGAAGTAAAGATTCTGTGAGTCAGCAGTGTGGCTGATCTGAGGTTTAAATTGTTGCCCATTCTTCTGGCCCAACTGCTATTTTTTGTTACTGCATGTTCACATGCTTACAATCACTAACTCAAAAAAAAAAAAAAAATTAGAGTATAGCAGCTTTACAAGGCCATGTTAGTGTCTGCTGTACAACAAAGTGAATCAGCTACATGTATACATCCCTCTTAGACCTCCCTGCCATCCTACCCCAATTTCACCCTTCAGGTCACCACAGAGCACCAAGCTGAGCTCCCTGTGCTACGCAGCAGGTTCCCACTAGCTATCTGTTTTACACTTGGTAGTGTATACAGGTCAATTCCAATATTCCAGTTCATTCCACCCCCATTCCCCTGTCTCATGTCCATACATCCATTCTCAACATCTGCGTCTCTCTTCCTACCCTGCAAATAGGTTCACCTGTAGCACTTTTTTAGATTCCATATATGTGCGTTAATATATGATATTTGTTTTTTTCTTTCTGACTTCACTCTGTATGACAGCCTCTAGGTTCAGCCACATCACTATAACTGACTCAAATCCATCCCTTTTTATGGCTGAGTAATATTCCACTGTATATATGTATCGTATCTTCTTTATTCATTCATCTGTCGATGGATATCTAGGTTGCTTCCTTGTCCTGGCTATTGTAAATAGTGCTGCTATGAACCTTGGGGTACATGTGTCTTTTTGAATTACAGTTTTCTCAGGGTATATGTCCAGTAGTGGGATTGCTGGGTCACATGGTAGTTCTATTTTTAGTTTTTAAAGGAGCCTCCATACTGTTATTCATAGTCTTTAGCCAGTCTTTTGAGACTGAGCAGAGGCCTGGGAAACTAAAGCTTTCCAACAAACAAGAGGTGGGGGGCACGGTGGTGGGGGGAGTGGAGATCTGGCCCTGGGAAGCCTCCAGAGGGTCCTGCTAGGTTTCAGTCACCCCTTTTCTTTGATACTCTTCATTCCTGGGGGAAATAGGTTGGGGACAAGGAGAGAGGGAACAACATTTTTAATAGAGAGGTTAATCATAAATTTGGCAGAGGAACCTGATTTCAAGGAGACTTAGTTTTACCATTAGACCAGATTTGAGATTACAAGATCCTGCCCAGTTTATTATCCATGGGTTACTGCCACCTAGCTCAGACTGTGCTTATAGCGGTTGCTGGGGACTGTTTTGTGGGTCTCTCACAGGTGGAAGAGTTGACTCATTGGAAAAGACCGTGATGCTGGGAAGGATTAGGGGTGGGAGGAGAAGGGGATGACAGAGGATGAGATGGCTGAATGGCATCACCAACTCGATGGACATGAGTTTGGGTAAACTCTGGGAGTTGGTGATGGACGGGGAGGCCTGGCGTGCTGCGATTCATGGGGTTGCAAAGAGTCGGACATGACTGAGCGACTGAACTCAACTGACTGAACAGATGGAAACAGTATTTCCTCTAGATAACATGTGGCCCCATAAAGCCAAGGGATGCTGATCATCCAGGGAAAATGAGTAACTCATAGTCTGTACTTTCAACTGAGTGATTCAATCAATATGATTTGCCAAGGAAGTCTGCTTGTTTTCATGGAAGTTAACAAGCACCCCTGCAACCAGCACCATCTTCGTCAATATACATGGACTGTGCTCTACTTCATTTCTTTTGGGGCCCAATTTACTAGGATAACCTCTAAAAACCTCCTGCTACAGAAAAGTAATATCAAAAACAGGAAGCGGCAGAGGCTGTTATTCTTTGCACAAACTTCAAGCATGCTTCACATAGGCTCTGTGAGAAATGAGATGATTCTATGCCCTCAGGAGGAGAAATGGAGGGGCTCCAACTAAAAGGCTTTGGGGGTTTCCCCCTATATGACAATCAGATGACCAGGAGATGGGTTCTTCAGCTACAGTAGGGAAGTCACCACAACCAAGTCTCCAGGCATCATTACACTTTGAAAACTGAGATGTTCATGGCAAGCTAGAGAGACTGAGCTTATGATCCTAGCAGATGATCAGAACCTGGGGAAAGTGGGAATAGCCAATAATGTGGTCGTTAAATCATAACAATCAAAACACATGAGAGATGCTGAGTGTGAAAACAGACATTTTTGAGTTGTTTCACAAAAGAAATGATCAGATCACATCACCGTAACTGCTTAAGCAGTTTGAAAGGTGCTGGTGCAAATCAATTTTGATGTCCATGATGGATAGTCAGTAATTTATTTCTCTGCATTATTCCAGAAAGGATGACAGGTAAATTAACACCAAGACATCTTGGCTGGTGCCAGAGACACAAGGAAAACGGCAAGGGAATGTGGAAGTTTTTCTTGTCTTCCTAATGAACTCCTAATCATCCTTCTAGCCCAATTTAGATGTCCCCTCCTCCAGGAAGCCTTCCCCATCCTCACTGTTGACTAGCTTGTCTCTGTTGTACTTCTCAGACGCTATATTAAATGGGTGGGTGTGTGTCTGTTCCCTTACTATGTGGGTAACACTGTCAAACTGGAAATCATACCTAAACAGCACCTTCTCTTTGTGAATTATTGTGTTATCAAGCTGTTCAGTTCAGTTCATTTCAGTCGCTCAGTCGTGTCCGACTCTCTGTGACCCCATGAATTGCAGCACACCAGGCCTCCCTGTCCATCACCAACTCCCGGAGTTCACCCAGACTCATGTCCATTGAGTCAGTGATGCCATCCAGCCATCTCATCCTCCGTCGTCCCCTTCGCCTCCTGTCCCCAATCCCTCCCAGCATCAGAGTCTTTTCCAATGAGTCAACTCTTCACTTGAGGTGGCCAAAGTACTGGAGTTTCAGCTTTAGCATCATTCCTTCCAAAGAAATCCCAGGGCTGATCAAGCAATAGTTAAAATCTTCTTTATAAATAAATGTAGTCACTAAGTCATACCCAATTCTTTGCAACCCTGTGGACTATATAGCCCACCAGGCTCCTCTGTCCATGGGATTTTCCAGTTAAGAATACTGGAGTGGGTTGCCATTTTCTTTTCCAGGAGATCTTCCCAACCCAGGGATTGAACCCTCATCTCCCTCTTTGGCAGGCAGATTTGTTTTACGCTGAACCACTGGTGTGTTCTCCCTATAAATAAATTTTTTAAAAAATGAGCAAATCCAATTGAAATTATGAAGTAAAAATGTTATAAGTCTTTGTGGATTATAGACAAAATCACAAAGATGATCCTTGGCAAACTGAGGTTGAAAAACAGTAGAATAAAGGCCTGAATCTTTCTTTGGTCTAAAACTTCACACTGCTATGTGCATACAGCTCCTCTTCCTAAGAAGATGTCAGCTGGTACTCTATTTCTTTTGCCTCTTCTGCAGTGTCTGGAATATAACAGGTGCTTGTTAATTATTCCTAATATCCCATGCATGAGTGTGATTGGCTAGGAGAGTAACAAGTGACAAAAGATGTAAGTAGTTGTACCCTAAGCTTATCCCAAAAGTTCTAAGTCAAATGCCATTCACCAAGCAGGAGGAGGATGAAAAACTAGGGCTGATAATTTTGTGCAGAAATGTGCGATGCAGACTTCCTAATCGATAAAAACAAAGGTAATTCTGAGAAGCTGCAGAAATGACTCCTTCTGTCAATTTATTTTACTGGGGTGTGCAGAATTTTGGATCTCATTGGACATAGTATAATTATGTGACCTTTGCTGCTGGCAGCAAGGGAATTAAATTCTCCTGGGTGTTCTATAAATAACTCCTACCTAGAGAAGGGGGAATTCCATTTCTCTTTCCATTTCTCTGTAGCTTAAAAAAGTGAACTACATCCACATATGTTTTGCATGGAAAGCATGAAGAAGCAAAGGGGTATTTACTGTAAAATGAGATGGATCATGAGGCTGCAATTTATCTTGCATTGGCCCAAGGGGGAAATGAAGCATCCTATTAACATTGCTGGTCCGTGTGAATCACAATCGGCAAATTAGAGCCAGAGCAAAGCACCAATAATACAAATATCTGTGTGCAGCAAAGGAAAATGTCAAAGCAGAGTTTGGCTCTGCTGGAAATGGGTTACATTTAGAATGCATTAGCTCCTGACACCCAGGGTCCGGGCAATCTACAACTCTCTCAAGTTATTTACTGTAAACTTGGAAGCAGCCAACCTTTCACATTTGCATTGGCTTTCTGTTGCCAGGAAAAAGGAAAAAAAAAAAACAGTACATGCAAAGAAAATGAGAGAGATGTTTTGAGTCAGTTCGCTGAAAGGCTGGTTTACTGGAGTGCACGTCCTGTCCATGAACTTGGAATGCCTTGGCCATGGTGGCTGCCAGCCTGCAAGCATGCTCAGACCTCCCTTTGCATCCCTGCTCCCTCTGATTCCTGGGGGAGTGATGGTTTTATTTTGCTCCAGAATTAGAAAATGAAGCAGCTGAAGCTGGGAGTTACAAGCCTTAATTATCTTCCCTGGCCTTTTCTTCAGGAACCTCAAATTGATTTTCAAATTTTTCTTCTGAGTTTGATTTAACATTTTAATCTGCCTGCCTTCTGTGGGGGCTTTGTCAGCGCTATAGATGACAAGGAAATAAAGAATTAGCCAACCACATTGGAGGTGCTTGTTACCAGCCAGGCAGCCCTGGTCTTGATGAGCAGTGTCCATGGGGTCATCGGGTCCTTGTGTAAGAAGGTCCTTCATCTCCCAGCCACCTTGATCAGAATGAAAGCTGGAGTCATGCCTGACAGGCAGCGGCCTCTGAACTTTGGTTTTAAACTGTGAAGCTGTCCCCTGGGGAGGCTGACTTATTAGCTCCCAGAATTGATAGAACAGTAAAAAGAGTCCATATACTTCTGTAATATTGATTGGGCTGCCATTTCTCTTTCTTCTGCAGCTGGAAATATGGATTTCCTGACACTTGCCTTAACTTGAATTAAACATTTAAAATATGCCTCTGCCCCTTTGGGGTTCCCCACCTGAACACTTGGGAACTTCAGTACCAGATATGGATTATGAGCAGAACTTGTCAAGAAGTGAAAATGTGAGGTCTTGTACACCTGCAGTAGTTTGTCAGTTTCAGAGGCCTTGCTGTACAAGGAAGAAGCTTGATCTGGAGACAGCACCAGAGCTAGGAATCACATGGCATCAGATCCCACAGTGACTTGAACAGGTCATCCAGTTGCTCTGTGTCTCAGTTGACTCATCCATTAAGTGGGATGAATACCTACTGACAGTGGGGTTGCTGGTAAGGTGATAGTTCCTACTGGCAGTGCGCCCATTGACTGGAACTGAATTTGGAAAGGATGCAACGGTGTATCCAGCTCAGAAGAAGCAAACCATGGGGCAAGCTTATTGATAGCATCAGGCGTTAGAGGAGCCTGGCACCTGGAATAACAGCCCAGGTGTAACAGAGATGTAACAGAGATGTGTTACAGGGCAGAGCCCCAGACACAAACTGGGATCTGAGGTAGGGGCTAAACAGACTTTGAAATGACCAGGTAAAAGAGAAAGGGGCTTGGTAACTGGCAAAGAGAAACCTGGAGGCAGGGTCCTAGTGATGACCTTGCTGAGATCTTTCTGACACCAGATGGTAACTTCTGAGGCTCTTTCTCTCCTGGGAGGACAAAATCCGAAGAAAATGATTTTCCCAGCTTTAGTACAAAGGGGCCACTACTGATGCGAGCAATTGCCAACACCTACTGTATACTTTTTCCATGCCAGCATCCTGTAAAGTGCTTCCTGAACTTTGCTTTGTTGATTTATAGTTTACAAAGCCCAATATAGTAGGTTCTGTTATTATTCCCAATGTATAGATGAAAAGATTGAGGTGTAGAAAAGTCCATGCATTTTGGCCATGTTCACAGAGTTAGGAATGTTGGAGCTGGTACTTGAAGCCAAGTCATTCTGATTCCAAATGATTCTTAACCATCATCCCATTTTTCCTATGAGTTGATCAAGACTTTGACATCCAATAGATATTCCCTGAACACCTATATTAAGCCGGGTCTTAAGCTAGGCAGTAAAGTCAGGAAGATAAGTATAGATTCTTACTTCCAGAAGCTCCAAAGGGAAAAAAAGATGTGTGGAAGCAATTCATAATGCAGAAAGTGCAGGGAGCCTGGGAAGCATGGGGCATGGAGTAGGGGCACCAAGGAGGTGATGCCCATCTCAGCTTGAGAAGTCAGAGCAGGCTCCTCAAAGGAGATGACTGGGTTTTGAAGCTTGTGTAGGAGTTATCCCAGTAGATACTTAAAAGGGAGAGTTCTCTGTTAGTTGACCAAGAGCAACTTGGATGGCCCTTTTTCTTAGCTGCTTACTAACCTCTCAAATGGGCAACTTGCAAGCCTTTTTGTTTCCACAGGTTTCTCTTTGCAAATAATCTGCAAAAGCCTGCTTGTTGGGATATTTTTGCTCCTTGATTTCCAGATGAAAAAGCTTGTGCATTAGTTGCCATTTGGCTTTCTGATATCCTAACCTTCAACCAGCAATTTCCAAGCAGAGCTTCTCTCTACTTGAAGTGGCCCTTGCCAAGCAAATCTGGAGTTGCCAGATAAGCATGACACATTTTCTCATAATGTCAATTCTACTCAAAGAGGCAAGGATAAACAACATTAATTTCATAGTCAAAGGTATTTATTTATTTACTGTGCCAGGTCTTAGCTGTGGCATAGAAGATCTTTGTTGTGGCATGAAGAATCTTTTTAGTTGCATCATGCATGCCATAACAAAGATCTTGAGTACCAAAATTAAGATCTGGTTCAGGGAAATAATAAATAAATAAATAAATACCTTTGACTAAGAATAAATATCTTTGATGGTGTGGCATCTTGAGTTTGTGGCACGTGGGATCTAGTTCCCTGACCAGGGATTGTACCCAGGCCCCCTGAATTGGGAGCATGGAGTCTTAACCACTTGACCACCAGAGAAGTCTTAAAGACATTTAGATATTTTACAGAGTGAATGGCAAAATACAAAATATTAAGAAATAATACATTAGCTTTGTTAGAAACATCACAGTTAACACAGGCCACTTTTTGGCATAACAATTCCTTCTCCATCATTAAGTGAAGTGAAGTCGCTCAGTTGTGTCCAACTCTTTGTGACCCCATGGACTGTAGCCTATCAGGCTCCTCCATCCATGGGATTTTCCAGGCAAGAATACTGGAGTGGGTTGCCATTTCCTTCTCCAGGAGATCTTCCCCACCCAGGGATCGAACCCGGGTCTCCCACATTGTAGACAGGCGATTTACCATCTGAGCCTCCAGGGAAGTCTCCATCATTAGGTGATAGTGAAATGGCTGGATGGGATTAGGATTAAGTTTGCCAGTTTCTTGCCCGTATAATCTTGCAGTCAATCCTTTACTAGTCCCAAAGCCTCCCTTCTCCTTGTAGAAAGGATGAGGTGTCCATTCCCTACTGTAAAACCCAGTAGGGCCTGCTCTTTCATTAAGATGAACACCATGGTTGTTCCTCATGCTTCACCAGCAATGGCTGAATTCTTACAGCAGTTTAATGTCTTGCTTGAAATTAAAATAATGGGAGACAAAACCATAAGAAACCCACGATAGGCTGCGTCAAGTCATAAAACTGTAATGCTGCAAAAGCACAGCAGCAAGAAATCACTGGTGATGTTAAGGGAGCAAAATAAATATCAGCTGAGTTTTTAATTAACTGCCTCTAAATAATGAAAATGAGCAAATTAGACTCACTTTGAATAGCAAAATACCACTGTAATGTGAAAATTGCTTTGATGGAGAGCATGGCGTCTTTGATGGAGAGGTGTAAATCAGGCAGCAGCTCTCACTAGCATCTCCTAAGAACCATGTACCTTTCAGCCTATGTCAGCTTTGTCCACAGTGGACAAGTGTCAGCAGGCATTTTTGCCTGGGCCTCTTGTGGGGAGGGGAAGCAGAAGGAGCCGGATACAGAGGATTTTCCCAACCTCTAGGTTCTATCAATTCAGTTCAGTCGCTCCGTCATGTCAGACTCTGCAACCCCATGAATTGCAGCACGCCAGGCCTCCCTGTCCATCACCAACTCCCGGAGTTCACTCAAACTCACGTCCATCAAGTCGGTGATGCCATCCAGCCATCTCATCCTCTGTTGTCCCCTTCTCCTCCTGCCCCCAATCCCTCCCAGCATCAGAGTCTTTTCCAATGAGTCAACTCTTCACATGAGGTGGCCAAAGTATTGGAGTTTCAACTTTAGTATCATTCCTTCCAAAGAACACCCAGGGCTGATCTCCTTTAGAATGGACTGGCTGGATCTCCTTGCAGTCCAAGGGACTTTCAAGAGTTTTCTCCAACACCACAGTTCAAAAGCATCAATTCTTCAGCACTCAGCTTTCTTCACAGTCCAATTCTCACATCCATACATGACCACAGGAAAAACCATAGCCTTGACTAGACGGACCTTTGTTGGCAAAGTAATGTCTCTGCTTTTGAATATGCTATCTAGGTTGGT
>NW_011494956.1:10565208-10567099 GCF_000754665.1 Bison bison bison | reverse complement strand
AGGAGTAAGCGTCTATTAATTTCATGGCTGCAATCACCATCTGCAGTGATTTTGGAGCCCCCAAAAATAAAGTCTGACACTGTTTCCTCTGTTTCCCCATCTATTTCCCATGAAGTGATGGGACCAGATGCCATGACCTTCGTTTTCTGAATGTTGAGCTTTAAGCCAACTTTTTCACTCTCCTCTTTCACTTTCATCAAGAGGCTTTTTAGTTCCTCTTCACTTTCTGCCTTAAGGGTGGTGTCATCTGCATATCTGAGGTTATTGATATTTCTCCCAGCAATCTTGATTCCAGCTTGTGTTTCTTCCAGCCCAGCGTTTCTCATGATGTACTCTGCATATAAGTTAAATAAGCAGGGTGACAATTTACAGCCTTGACGTACTCCTTCTCCTATTTGGAACCAGTCTGTTGTTCCATGTCCAGTTCTAACTGTTGCTTCCTGACCTGCATATATGTTTCTCAAGAGGTAGGTTAAGTGGTCTGGAATTACCATCTCTTTCAGAATTTTCCACAGTTTATTGTGATCCACACAGTCAAAGGCTTTGGCATAGTCAATAAAGCAGAAGTAGATGTTTTTCTGGAACTCTCTTGCTTTTTCGATGATCCAGCAGATGTTGGCAATTTGATCTCTGGTTCCTTTGCCTTTTCTAAAACCAGCTTGAACATCTGAAAGTTCACAGTTCATGTACTGCTGAAGCCTGGCTTGGAGAATTTGGAGCATGACTTTACTAGCGTGTGAGATGAGTGCAATTGTGTGGTAGTTTGAGCATTCTTTGGCATTGCCTTTCTTTGGGATTGGAATGAAAACTGACCTTTTCCAGTCTTGTGGCCACTGCTGAGTTTTCCAAATTTGCTGGCATATTGAGTGCAGCACTTTCACAGCATCATCTTTCAGATTTTGAAAGAGCTCAACTGGAATTCCATCACCTCCACTAGCTTTGTTCGTAGTGATGCTTTCTAAGGCCCACTTGACTTCACATTCCAGGATGTCTGGCTCTAGGTGAGTGATCACACCATCGTGATTATCTGGGTCATGAACATCTTTTTTGTACAGTTCTTCTGTGTATTCTTGCCATCTCTTAATATCTTCTGCTTCTGTTAGGTCCATACCATTTCTGTCCTTTATCGAGCCCATCTTTGCATGAAATGTTCCCTTGGTATCTCTAATTATCTTGAAGAGATCTCTAGTCTTTCCCATTCTGTTGTTTTCCTCTATTTCTTTGCATTGATCACTGAGGAAGGCTTTCTTATCTCTTCTTGCTATTCTTTGGAACTCTGCATTCAGATGCTTATATCTTTCCTTTTCTCCTTTGCTTTTTGCTTCTCTTCTTTTCACAGCTATTTGTAAGGCCTCCCCAGACAGCCATTTTGCTTTTTTGCATTTTTTTTATTTTATTTTTAAACTTTACAATATTATATTAGTTTTGCCAAATATCGAAATGAATCCACCACAAGTATACATGTGTCCCCCATCCTGAACCCTCCTCCCTCCTCCCTCCCCATACCATCCCTCTGGGTCGTCCCTGTGCACCAGCCCCAAGCATCCAGTATCGTGCATCGAACCTGGACTGGCTACTCGTTTCATATATGATATTATACATATTTCAATGCCATTATCCCAAATCATCCCACCCTCTCCCTCTCCCACAGAGTCCAAAAGACTGTTCTATACATCAGTGTCTCTTTTGCTGTCTCGTATGCATTTCTTTTCCATGGGAATGGTCTTGATCCCTGTCTCCTGTGCAATGTCACGAACCTCCATCCATAGTTCATCAGGCACTCTATCAGATCTAGTCCCTTAAATCTATTTCTCACTTCCACTGTATAATCATAAGGGATTTGATTTAGGTCATACCTGAATGGTCTAGTGGTTTTCCCTACTTTCTTCAA